>NC_141779.1:13090507-13256459 GCF_054643075.1 Acanthaster planci | reverse complement strand
TCGTAGACAGTGGCAGACAGTGTGTAGTGAATCAGACAGCGAAGGTGAGCACCGCTCTGACGCAAGTTACTCTCAACTTGCAGCCTGCCCTTCCGGGACACGTAGAGGCCGCATGCCTCGTCATGCCGGCAGGCACACGGCATTGCACACAGACACCGCTACTACTGGACCTGGTTTTGCAAATGTGGTTGGCCAGCACGCAAACGTGGCATGCACGGGAGCGGTACCGCGGGTGAAGGCTCGGGAGTACGATGGGGCCTCTTTCATTGAGGATTACCTCGTGCATTTCTCGAGAGTGAGTGAGATCAGTGGCTGGAACGATACACAGCGAGCCGACTACCTGCTGGTGGCGCTGAAGGGACCTGCACTGGAGGTTGTCTGCTCCTTGCCGAAGGAGGTACTCTCGTCCTATGGTAAACTGGTAAAGGCCCTCGAGCGGTGCTTCGGGACAGCGACTCAGCGAATCCGTCATCGTGCGGAACTGTCATCAAGAAGAAGGCGTGCATGCCAGCCTGTTCCTGAACTTGGTCAAGCCACAAGAAGGCTGGTCCGTCGTGCATTTCCTGATAGTGGATCGACTTTCAGGAGGACTTTGCCATAGAAATTTTCACGAATGCTCTGGACAACCTTGAACTGAAGCTCGCTCTGTTTCAAGGGAAGCCGTCAACGCTGGATGAAGCAGTGGACGTTGTGGCATAGGCAGAGGCGTAAGGCAGAGAAGACTGGACGGTCGTGAACAGTGGCAACTGAGCACGGGGAAGGAAAATCTTCGGACTCTGCATCAACTGACCAGGTAACAGCAATGTTGCAGGAGCTATTGCAATTCCAACGACGTGGCCATCCGCCCAAGAAAACCGATGAGTGGAAGCCAGGTTATTGGAAGTGTGGCAGTCCAGAACACTTTCGAGCCCAACGTCCATTGATGAAGAACGAACAGCCACCGTTAAACGGAGCAGGTCTGGGTTTGGGGCCAAAAACTCAGCCGTAAACACCCCAGAGCCCAGTACTTTAAGGCAGGGGGTGGAGACAGCTCCGCCGCCGGCACGGATAGCCTCGCCACCGACACAGGCAATTCCGCCGAAAGATCGGAATGCCTCGCCGCCGGCGCAGGCAACCCCGCCGCTGGCACGGATGGCCTCGCCGCCGGCGCAGGCAATTCCGCTGCCGCCGGTGTGGACAGCCACGGGGCCACAAATTCAGTTCCCCACTTTGGACTCAGACAATTTACTGACTGGTGGTGCAAATACTGAGCGTGGAACGGGGATACGACCGGCGTCTTCGGAGTTGGGACTATATATTCGTGGGAAACTGTTTGGGATGGCTGTGAGCTTCCTGATAGACACTGGAGCAACAGAGAGTTTCATTGCCTCCCACCTGCTGCCACAAGACCCGTCCTTGCGGCCAGCACGTCAACCTCGGACAGATACTCAAGCGAGGGCCCAGGGTACATCGGTCACCACAGAGTAGTAAGAGTAGTAAGGCCGTGGGTGACGCAAGGTCAACTATCACCATGGGAGAATATAGCTTCTTTAAACAGGCATATCAAGTTCTGGTGGGCTCGCTTCGAGCAGTTGGTGATAGAGCGTGGGGCCCTTTGCATCAAGTGGGAGCCAAACAGACTGACCGAAGCATCTCGCCTGTGAGTCCTTGTGCCACGAGAACTGCAACCAACCATTCTGCAGCACTTCCACGACCAAAAGATTTCCGGACATTTAGGTATTGCAAAGACATTTGCTAAGTTATGCAGAAGTGACTTCCACTGGCCTTCTATGAAGATGGGTTGCACAATGTCAGCAGTGCCAGAGGCAAAAGCCACCTGCAAAGGCGAAGAGAGCACGAATGGAGTGCTACCAAGTTGGAGCGCTGATGGAGAGAATAGCAATTGATGTAGTTGGGCCACTTCCGGTCACAGAACGAGGCAACAGGTGCATTGTGGTTGTTGGAGACTATTTCACCAAATGGACGGAATGCTACCTAGTTCCAGACCACACTGTTAAGACGGAGGCAACCAAGGTTATAGATAAGTTGGTCTCTAGATTCGGTGTTCCCCTTGAAGTCCACTCGGATCGGGGTCGTGAGTTTCAATCTGAAGTCTTTGCACAGATGTGTTAAGTCCTTGGCATAAGGAGGACCCACACCACGCCCTACCACCCGAGATCTGACGGGATGATCGAGCGGTTCAACTGCACCATGGAGGCCATGCTGAGTCTATGGGTGAACAAGTCGCAGACTGACTGGGAAGAGCATCTAGCCCTTCTGACTATGGCTTACAGGTCAGCGGAGCATGAAACCACCAAAGAGACACCAAATACCGTGATGTAGGGGCGCGAGGTTAGGATGCCAGTTGATTTGCTTATTGGCTCTGCCCCACTAGATCCAGTCCAATATACAATAGTATGGGCAAGCCCTATAGGACAAACTATGGCTTGCACACGGGGCTGCACGGGAGGCTACCGGGGCACAAATGAAGTCCCAGAAGAGACACTACGACAGGAATGTTGGTCAGGTATTGTACAACAAAGGAGATGTCGTGTGGCTCCACTGTAAGGTGCGGAAGAAGGGAGTCTGCCCAAAGTTCAGCCTGAGCTGGACTGGGCCATGTATCGTAGTGGACAGGCTGTCTGACGTTGTGTATAGAATCAGAAAGACCCCTTGTTCTAACCCTCATGTAGTCCAAGCGGATAGGCTAAAAGCTTGCCAAGGAGTAAGCGCAGAGAACAGTGGATTCTGTTCCTGGAGATTATCTGCAAACCATAACCCTGAAGGTACTTACAGCAAGTCTACCAATCACCAGGTGCGGACACCAGCACGGCTGCATCTAAAGACTATCGGGAGACACTAGCAAAGTGCGAGATCAGCCCGAAGTCCAAAGAGAAGACAGCGATGGAGAAAGGTGTATACAAATGCAGAGTTTGTGGGCAACCTTACGCCTCGCCCTACAACAGGCAGAGGCATGAGAAGTCGTCACATGAGAGCCAGACTTTCCCCTGTCTACACTGCAAGCAACAGTACAAACCAGGGTGGTCGCAGCCACGCAGACGGAGGTGGTATTAATGTGCGAGGAGTTCACAACAGTCTCACGTGAGACAACGGAAGACCCGTTGGGCCGACGGACCTACCGGGAGACAGAGTCGATCAGCCGGAGGGAGCCGAGCGATGTCCTGTGGAAGACGTGGAACAGAGACACACGTCGCGGCGAGTAGACTATTTCCAATCACCATTTTGTTGTCGCTATGGGTAGGCCCCAGTAGTTATTGTGTTCTTGTTGAATTAGGAACCAATTCGGGGCCTAAATCAACATTAACCAATAGCTTCGCGGACATCCAGACAGGCCTATGAGTGGACATCTTTTTTGGGAAATATATGTGCTGATTGTGTGACTTAATTCTGTATAATTTTTCCAGTTGCCTAGAAAAATAAAAAATAATTGTCTTCTAGATTTAGGTAAAATCTTGGGATTGTGCCTCCTATTCGGGAGAACAGCCTTTTTCTAAGAGGGGGGCGGTATAATGGACCCTTAATGTAGCTTTTGTTGCCACTAGAATAGCCTCAGGTGCCGACGGATCCAGAGGGCCGCTGGCGGAGGGCCTCCGGTGGAGCGCCCTGACCTGCTTCTTTTGTAATTGTATAACATTTTGTGCGCACCGGAAATTGGCTTTTATTTCGGGATGCTTTGGCGGGCACGGGAAGGGCTTGGCAAAGTTCCCGGGCGGGAATTGCTTAACACTGTTGTACATTCGGTTTTGGAGGAGAGTTGGAACGGTGTAGTTGTGGTTCTGACCTCAGTGCTGAAAGCTGTAAGCCAGATTTCGAGTGAATCAAAGAAGTCTTGTCGTTGTAAATCCTGTGAGTTGTGTCCCCTTTTTGGTGTTGCTGATTCGGAGGACAAGACCCCACTAGTTCAAACTACACATCTATCATCATAACAATAGATGGTAATATAATAATGGTGATAATTGGCATTGCATACCGCATTATTATCTTAGGACATGCCACTGAATTTTCTTGTATTCCTTGAAACACTAGTTTTGTACCATTATATGGTTGAACTCTTTTACATTGGAAGACATAATTAGGAACAAGGATCCAGATAATTTTTGTTGGATCTCTGTGCTCTTGTCCTCCATAAGAATGTAAAACAAGTCCATTAACCCTAACCCTCCTCAATCCTTCACCTGTTGGAGGATTGAGGAGGGTTAGGGTTAAAACACTTGTGATGAAGTCACCGAAAACAACTGTCAGAAGACTGAGGAGAAATGTTGTCAATGAGGTGACATGCACAAACATCAAAGTGTAACTCTTTTACGATTTCATTATTTTTCTTCCGTTACAAAAAATCCTGTTCAGATAAGAAGTTCCAGCCCCTCTTTTTACTTTTTCATTTGTCAAAGCTTTTGGTTTGGACCTTCGATGATCTTTCCCTACACTTTCCTCCTTATTATACATGTACATCAAATTTCTGTCGCACCTGTTTCCTTTTCAACCTCCTCTGATCCTAACCCATATCTCTCTTTCTCTTTATCATACCCCGTTCATTCTGTTATGCATGAAATAGGGCTATAGAGCTGTTTATTATTAATCCGTAGAGACTTACCTGTTGCCGCCTGGAAGGTCACTTACAGCTGTGCTCTTAGATGTCTTGTTCTTATACATGAAGTAAGCAATGATGATGATGATGATAAGTAAGGCTCCGCCACCGAGGCCCACCGACAGCCCCACGATCAAGGGGATGTTGGGACCCACCTCCTCGCATTTCGGTCCCTCAGTGCCTTCCGGACAGTCACTGACAAAATAGAGGGAGACGCGTTATCTGCTGCAATTTATTTGCTATTGTTTGTTGAGACCTCTATCACTTCCACCACTGTAATTAATTGGCTGTAAGTGGGTATGCACGGTCTGGTTTGTTCTTCATCTCTACTGGCACAGAAATTGTGCATCATTAATTTTGTGACCCTTTACAGCGATTCAGAGTTGATTACTAACAGCAACAAAGAAAAACTGAGGTATCAGGTCAAAGCTAACTACACAACTTGAAAGTTGATTTTTGTTTGGTCTAGAAACACTTTTCATTTGTGTAAAGTTTCAGGCAAATACCCCACTTGCTCTGATGTTATGCACTGACTAAGGACCTTTTTGACTCGCCACATTTACTTGACGTCAAATTGCACCACAGACGGACAACACTATGGATACAGCTAGGAGTAACTATGGAGTGATACACGTATTTGCAAAATCGCTGTCCTAGGAGATGCCAATACTGCGATGGCACTGCACTCAATGTCTGCTTATGTTGTTAAGCTGAATGGGAACATGGACTTTGAATTTTACAGCATCCTACTGGTCGAAGAGGCATGCAATGCTTGCGTACCACCTGCTGATGACAGCCCCATCACCAGCTTCAGGGCAAGGGGGTTATGGTACCAACTGGGGGGTAAATCACAAGAATAGATAATTTGGATGCTCATGGTTTTTGCTGATGGGGGGGCGAAGCTGCTTGCTGGGGGGGGCAGCCCCTTTGGGACCCCCTTGGCAACAGCATAGCCAATGAGTGTGGTGGCAATGAAGTAATAGCTCCAAATCCTGCTTGCTGAATTACACTTTGTAGTCAAACTCGGATACAAGTCCTACTGAAACGGGAAACAGCCAAATGACTGTAAGAGGCATGATGGAAAATGAAGATATCTCAAGGATCCTTGAATTTTGCAAGTTCTTCAGAACTCCTTGCCAAATTTTCACTGTGACACAAAATGGGACAATCGATTGAAACCCAAGGTTTTACCTGCAAACTGCCTCCTTGTCTAACTCCTGGGTACAGACCCCAGCAGCACAGTACTTGGGCTCAGCGACACAGGTGGACACGCATTTGAGAATGCAATGGTCACTGGACTTTTCCTCATACAGCACCCGTTTGCCTGTGCAAGTGATCCCATTTTTATCCACACCTGTGCAAACGTCAGTGACATCTAAATATAAAAAGAAAAAAGATGAGACGGTACATGTAAAATTGATATACTGACAAATGATAAATTAACCAAGAGACCCATCAATTAACTACCCAACTTACAAAAGTTAAAACAAGGAGATCACTTTTACACCAAGACAGATATATCCCCCAAGGGGCATCAATTTGCATTTACTCTAAATATCACACAATTTTTACAAAAAGGGATTTCGTGGTTAATGGTAATGAACTTTTCAAACAAGATGTGCAGTCGAGATGTGAGTGCTTTCATGGCATACATTAATTTTGATGACAAAGATGGCACATGATACAGATAGCTGCTTGAGAGTTTCCCTGGAAATCAGGTACTGGAACTGGTGACCAACACTTGGGTTGACTATGGATGGGCACTGTGACAAAAACAAGCATACTCGCTTACAGAAATTTTATCATACCTTGTGTTGTGGAGCATACCAGGAAGCACACAGTGTAGAAGAAAATGACACTGCCAAAATGATGCAATTTTAAATACATTGTCAATGCGGAGCTTAATAGGCAATTTTTCCAACTTCTTATCAGGACTTATTGCCAGAGTTTTTGGCACAGGTATCAGCACATGGCCATATGCAATATTGAGAAGCTTTTCTGATTTAGAATAGGACTTTACCTTTGGGATTACCACACTCTGCGCAGTCCTGCAGCTCCAAGCTCCCAATAGCACCTGCCTTGAGCGAAGTCGCCAGCGTCGATTTCCGGAGAAACTCGGCCGATCCAATGCCCCGAACTTCTACATTGCCGTAGTTGTAGGTCACTGTGTGCGGAATGACCACACTACCCTTCCTGCAATGGGAGTATCCAGTGACATTTGCAATGAAGAAACAATGGCAGTTTCAGCAGAGACATGACAATGTCGCGGTGATGTCAGGTTTTTGACCATAGCCTTAAAATGAGGCCAGGAAAGTCTAGATATACCTTGTTAAGGCCTGAAATCAGCCAAACTCAATGAGGTAGGTCACCACACACCCGTATTTTGGGTTTCTGACCTTGAAGTAAATTAGCATTGATGTACTGGGGGGTGATTACTTGCCTCCCCGAACAGATGTTTTTACAAAAAATAGCTCACAGGAAAGAAAGTAGGCCTAATTGTTTAATTTCTCCTCCTTCTAAAAGCTTGTAAAGAGCCCCAAAGTTTAGCCTCAAAAAAATTTTTGGTCCGCCCAAAAATTTCAGTTCTGATGGCTCTGCCTTTGTCGCTTGATTCAAGTCTGCCTTGTGCCTATTCTGCAAAATTGGCAACTTCCCACACTAACCACACAATCCACAAATATTATAACAAAATACAATCATGCTTACTTGATTGCTGACTGGTCTACTATGATGGCCTTGAAGCTGCTGGATGACACTTGCCTGTACAGTGGCTCGATCTGAAAAAAAGGCATCAAAATTCAAGAAATGGCTATCAATAACAGCCTCTTCTGATAAGAATACATGAAAATACATTCATAATGTTTAAGTCCCTGTGGGGTTATTTGTATCTATGTGTATAATGCCGGCAACAGACAGCAACTATTTGCAGAGAGGAAAAATCCATGAAAGTGTCAACGGCATGCATATACAACACTTTATACTCATTCTCTTGTCAAAACAAGAGAATGACATCTCTGCATAATTATCTGCAGTGAAGTAGTTGTGGGAACCAAGCGAGTTAATTGATTCATTCAGTGCATTTGAGAGTTTGATGGATGGTGCATAATTCTTCTAACGTACACGTACAGTTCTACACTTTGTATCCAACCCCATCATCCTATCCATTTTCTAATCCACCCCCTCCCCATAATCCCATCCATTTCCTACTCTGACCCCTCCCTATCATCCTACCCATCTCATACTCTGCCCCATCCCTATCATCCTACCCATCTCTTACTCCACCCCTCCCTATCAACCAAGCGAGTTAATTGATTCCAAACTGAAATAGCTCCAATTACAACCAGCAAGAACGAAGACAGGCAAAAGGTTGGGAGGCCCACAACCTGATGATCCTAAGCTTATCTTAGTACAAATTCTTATAAATCCTTTAATTGACATATCTCTACTATTCTGTATTCTGAAAGCGTGGCACTGGATTTATTTGGACTTTGCTGAGACTTTCCTGGAGCTTTTGTTAAAATTAATGACCTGAAGTGGCATTTATACTTACAAGTCCCTTGAATATATTTACAAGTCCAAAGCACTGGGGGGACATCTTGTCATTCTCATTCTCCGGGTCACATCCGTACGTTGAAGAATTTGAAATGGCAAGCTCCAAAGCAAACTTTTTCTCGAAGTCAACGGACCCTGATCACATGAATAACAGAGGGCTAATTTAACTGAGGCTGCTGCAGCCGAGAGGAAATGTTTCAGAAACCATAAGTCTTTTTTTTCTGTTTTGCAAGTCCATCACTGGTAAATTTCGAAAAGCCACTCCATACCAGTCACACAGTTGCCTGCAGGGCTTTAATGGCACTGGAGATGTTTCAAATTAACAGGGTGGGCTCACTTAATGGAGTAATGGGGGACGTGTAGGATGCAATTTACTTTGCAGAAAAGGGGCCAATTTTGTCTCTTATACAGATTCTTATAAACGTTGTGACTTAAAAGGTAACACAATCCTGGACAGGATAAGGCCAAAAATGCTGAATTGGTGTGAAAGGATGATTTTGTGTTCTGTTTCTGCGACAACATAACTGTCTTTATGAAATGATTACCTGGAATATCAGGGTACTCTGGTTCAATGTAACCTGAAATGAGAATGCCAAAACTGTAAAATTCACGTCATATCAATCAGAACTTAACTGAAAAATTAATCAATGAAACTAGAACGGCAAAGCCGCCATGGCTCGCTGCTTGTTATGGATTTGAATTTCTTTCTTGTAATAACAGGAAAGAGACATCTAAGCTATACAAATATGGTTACTAAATCCAAAAAGTAAATACTAACAAAGCTTTGTCAATTTTTTTTTACAAGTTTGGTTGACATACGACTCCAATACAGATGTACAAGCTATTTTATCAACCTTAGCAATACAATTCATTGTACTCTTGGAGAAAAAACCTAGTCAGTGCTGTGTGCAGACGGTGTGTTGAAAGGCGCCTGTCATTTAAAAGTAAATCAACAAAGACCACCACCAAGAAAGATGCAGATACAAAGGATTCACAGTTGGTTACAGCAGAGAGGAATGCCTATAGAAAGTGTCTCCAGCTAGTACAGAATAGACCCAGATGATTATATAAGCAGTGCATTTGAGAGTTTGATGGATGGTGCATAATTCTTCTAACGTACACGTACAGTTCTACACTTTGTATCCAACCCCATCATCCTATCCATTTTCTAATCCACCCCCTCCCCATAATCCCATCCATTTCCTACTCTGACCCCTCCCTATCATCCTACCCATCTCATACTCTGCCCCATCCCTATCATCCTACCCATCTCTTACTCCACCCCTCCCTATCATCCTATCCATCTCATACTCTGCCCCATCCCTATCATCCTACCCATCTCTTACTCCACCCCTCCCCATCATCCTATCCATCTCATACTCTGCCCCATCCCTATCATCCTATCCATCTCATACTCTGCCCCATCCCTATCATCCTATCCATTTCCAACTCCATATCCTCCCCATCATCCCATCCATTTCCTACTCCGCCCCCTCCGCATCATCCTATCCATCTCCTACTCTTCCCCCTCCCCATGATACCATTCATCTCCTACTCTGCCCCCTCCTCATCATCCCATCCATCTCCTACTCTTCCCCCTCCCCATGATACCATTCATCTCCTACTCTTCCCCCTCATCCCATCCATCTCCTACTCTTTCCCCTGCCCATCATTCCCTTCACTTCTTACTCTGGCTGTCCCATCATCCCACTAATCCAGCCCAACCATTACGCCAACCTTATCTAGCATTTCATCCACTTTCTACATACATGTACCTTGTCCCCATGATCCTCCTCCTACAGATACCCCTCCCCCCAACAAACATACTAATCTGTCACTTGGAGTCCCCCCCATCCCTTACATTTTCCTCACATACTGGACATGTACATTTGTATGTGTCTAAACACTGTCTATACATACATGTACATGTTCATTACAGCAGTGCTCAGTACGTACATCTATGTACTGTATGTACTACAGTGTAAGCACACAATACAACTCAAAACTTTAACATTCAACTTTTATAATTTCAACAGAATCAGTTATCTCTTTTCTGTTGATGACAATGGCGTTTGGTCTTACGTTCGCAACTGTCTATGCCATCACCGTAGAATCCCTCTTTGCAGGTGCAGCTGAAGAACTCAGGTGGCTTCAAGTCCTTGCAGTCTGCATTGGTGTGGCAGGGTTTATCGACTTCACATTCATTTATGTCTGCAAATAAAATGACATGCCTTGACGATAATGGGGTAATAATGATGTAGAGTGCTTTGATCTATGCTAAAGGCGCTTTATAGATACCTATTTTATTATTATAATTATTATATTGACATGGACATTTTGGTTTCAGAATCTAATCCATACTAAAAACGTAACCATACATGTAATGTTTACCAACTTACTGTGGCCAACTAGATTGAATTGGGCACACATGTTTCATATTCCTTGGAAATTATGAAACACTGTCAGAACACAAGTGTAAAAAGAATTAAATTGAAAGTCTACAATCACATGTTTGAAAACAATGAATTCCCAAAAGGAATCAATACCTCTGGTATATCTAGGGGTACAGATGAGGTGCCAAGTAAAAGAATTTCACCGAAACTGGAAAACTTAAAGGATGGCCATTTGGCCACACTCCCTTGCCTAGGAAAAGGTGCTCTAAATCTGACTCTACAAGCAATTATGTGCCACATTTACCAACTTAGGTACACCTTTATGTCGAGACTGAAAACTGCTCTTAGGAAAGTGCACATAACATCTCATTAACCATTCTAATGAGTGGGTACTTACTTTCACACGGAATGCCTGAGAATCCCTCTCTGCACCTGCATTCTGCCTGGCCGCTTTCATCGATTATGCAGTTCGAATTGTCTGTGCAGTTGTTGGGCGAGCATTCTGTACCTGAAGAAAGTCATAATGGAATCATCAATCATTGGAAAGTTACTCTCTTCCTTCATGCATGCATGAAAGATTACAGCTCACCAACACCATTGTCACCTGTCCTTTGCCTCACAGGTTTGCCTCATTTTTAAAGTAACAAAAAGTGGTACAGAAAGCACTGACTTGGAATAACAAAGAAGCTTTCAGGAGATCACATTCAGTACCATCACTGCATGCCCCAAAAGCTTTCAACTTCCATTTGCGCTGAATTGTTTTCCAATCTTCTTCTAGTGGACAAACCATTTGTCATATCTGTACTTCATTCTTTCGTTGTTTTGGGGAGGAGGGGAACTCATCAACCAGTACCTGATTATTACTTTGTAATCTAATCCTGGTTGTTAATTCTCAGATTCTTAATATTAGAAACTATTATTACTATTACTATTATTTTCGTTGTTGAAACTTTAAAGGTCACAAAATCATTTCAATCCCACATTTTCTGTAATGACCCTCCTAACTCACTTGTGACGTTGACCTCAAAGGTGCACGTTCCTATATTGTTAGCTACGTCAACAGCAGAGCAGATGACCTCTGTCATTCCGTATTCAAAGATGGAACCTGAAGGCGGTATGCAGAGAGCTGTTAAACCGTCAGCTGGGGGGTTGTCGTCTGTCACGTTCACAGTCCATGTGTAAGTGGCTGTATTTTTACCCGGATCAACCGGTAGGGAGGTTCCAGATGGGCAATCCATAGTTGGCGGTTCAGCATCTGTAATTTTTGACACAAATGAAGTTAATCACTTTCATTCTGAAAAAGTAACTATCAGCATCTATAGGGTTGAAATAAGACGTAAACCACTAATTTAAAACAATACTCAACCTCTACAGCCATGTGAATAAAATCAGTCACGCCTGAACAATGTTGTGTTATGGCCTTTCCTACATCAGGATTTGTTTCCAATTAGAGAAGTTCCCTTATTTTTTGCCACAAGTTTTAACCTTTTTCAAAAAGCTTATTTTTTTTCATAACTGTGACATTTTAGAAATTTGAAAAAGTAAAGACTTCCATTTTTTGAAAATTAAATTCTAGTCCACAAAGAACTGGCATTTAATGAGAACCAACCACTAAATACAAATAATCAAAACTTGCATCTTGGTAGGAATGAGATTTTACCTAGTCCTCAGTCTGGTGCCAAATGGCTTAAATAGTGTCATCAATGTGACTGATTCACATATAGTGTGGCACCAAGAGGTTGCGGCATAGAGACCATTTTTCAATTTTATGATTAACAGCATGGCCAACTTGTCGCAACTTGAGTTGCATTTGAGAATGAATCAATTTGAGGAGTTTGTTTGATAATTTAGGGATAAATTAATACTATTACTCGAAATTATCTTCTACTTGGATTACAAACATAGGGAATAATTCATGTTCTGGCAAACAGAATTTGCTAACAATTTTACACAATGCACTGCGGAAAATGGCCTCTCTGTAGGCACTCTGTATCTTCAAGTGACTGTATTACAGATGACAAAACTCTAGAATTTAAGGAGTTGACTGCACATACCAACAGTGACCGTGAAGGAACAGTTTGTGGTGAAACTTGTCCCGGCATCTGTAGCAGTGCAAGTGATCACGGTGACATTTTCAGCGAGAACTGACCCGGCCTCCCTGTCGCACTCGACAACGGCAAGCTCTCCGGTGGTGTCCGTGTTACCTTTGGCACGAAGCCAGTCAGGGGATACGACGGCCTCGCTTCCTTTCACGACCAGATCGTCACTGCAACTCACATTGAAGGTGGGTGCTGGAGGATTTAAAAAAAACAACAAACAGTTTTTGGGTTACTCTAGTTAGAGCTCTACATATCAATCAAGTGTGGTTACAGTTGAAAATGGCAAAGCTCATCTGGTCTGCTCTTGTTAAAGATTTTCTTCATATCCATAGATTTGTAATTTGTCTTTTACCTCGCGATCATCATGTGAAGTTTAAAACAGGTTGATTTTCAGGTTGACAGGGAATTGTAGCTTGGTTTTTGGCTACTGACCATTCAGGCAGAAATTAGCTACAGTACATGATTGTGCGAAAACAGAAATAACAGCTTATTCAATTGAAAGATTGAAGGAGTAAAGAGAGTGTGGTAGCGTAAAGCAACACTAAAAATGGACCACTGGTTTCTTATCTTTTTTGCTAAGTAATGGCTTTATCTTCTTTTAGCTAACACTTGAGCTCCACATTCAGCTTCATTTCAAGTGTCCGCAGTTGGAATCAAATGAAAACACACTGTTGCGATAGCTTATGTTAAAGCTTCACACAAGAAAGGACAACAGTGACAATACGTTGAAGTCTCAAGTACTAAGTCGAATTTCTGATGGGGAGTCAAACAATGTAACAAATTTCCAAAAAAACAAATCTAAAGTATAAGGAGAGAGTTGCAAGAATGCAAATATTCAGCCCTCATCTTAATGTGTGCCTTTAATCCGATAACGATTGCCAAATTGCTAATAAATACTCACACACTCTAACTTTGAAAAAGTTGATTGCCTCCACCACAGTGCCTGAAACTGGCAATTCATACGGGGCCACACACTTGACATCCGTCTCACCCGGGGGAAACGTAAAGCCGGACTCCGGCGTGCACTTGACTTCGCCTTGCTGGTCTCCTGGGAGTGTTGAAGATGGCAGATTCCAGCTAACTACAGCTGTTTGTTGTCCAAGATCTGGACCTTGGTCGATGTCCTGAACTGGGTTACTTAATGCCGGCACTGCACAGAAACAAGACAGGAAGCCTTTCAGTGTGAGGGTCACCACACGGGCGTGGGGCTTTAACACTCTCCAGTATTCTTCGCAAATGAACAGATTTATGAATAACATGGAATAAGACAATATGACAATGTGCGCAGATTTGGCCATTCAATTATCTAAGACAAACCCTTTTGAATAATTATTTCCAATGGGTTAGCACACTCATGCTTCTTTAAATCTTCATGGACGGTGCAGTATTCTGCAGTTTTGCTGCTGAAAGATTTCTTTTTACGTAAAACTAGCCGAACCAAGGAAAGTCACAACTAACCAAACCATACAAGCAAAGTCACACCAAACAACCCCAGCCAACCCCACAAAAGTCCAAGTGCTACCCTATATGGCGAAAGGTGGAACCAGGATCATTAAAATATAGGAATATAACTCAGCAAGCAGCAACCATGTCCCTCCTCCCCTTTGTGTTCCTGAACCTAGACCAATTGGTAAACTATACCCTAAATCCCCAACCCCAACCCAATCCAACACCAACAAAAACCGAAACTAATCCAAGCACAGAAACAAATGTTGCCTGGAACTGAAATTTGCATGAGAAAATGAAGGGAAAGTCGTCTCTGTTTTAAAAAGAGCGACTGCAGCTACATACTTACCCACACCCACAGAGGTGACACAAGTGGCATTTTCGGTTGCTGACTGTTCGGCTATGCATTCCACAGTAGTCTTCGTGCCTTCAAACTGGCTGCCGGAGGGAGGGTCACAGGTCACAGTGACCTCGTTGCCATCTTTGTCTATTGCAGTTGGATTCAGGAAGGCTACTGTTGCTCTGTAGTCATCAGGATCCGGTACTTGGTTGATAAATTCAGGACAAACATTCTCAAATTTTGGATCTGGAAAGAAAGCATGTAACGTTTCAAAAGCAAGACTCAAGATCTACTAGGTTTGTTTCATACTGGTGGGGAAGTTCTGTCAAAGCAATAAGGGATCAAGTCAAATGGCAATCTACACTAGATCTTTATTTTGCCACTGCGTATCATCGTCATCATCATCGTCATCATCGTCATTGTCATCATCATCGTCGTCATCATCATGATCATCATCATCGGCTCTCAGGCCAGATTAGCTGGTGTATTTCTTCTCACATGTCACGATCTTAATACTGGCTTTGAGCACATACACGTAACATTGTTAGAGGATGACCACCTAAATTAGTACTGGAAAAATGACCACTGTATGGTTAAAGGATAAAGTTTACAAGAAGGCATTGTTCCTTGCATTTTTACTCATTTGATGAGACAATGATGCATTAAATTGCATATACATTAACCCATTACTCATGATTTAGCCAAGGAAAAGGATTGCTTGATAAACAGATCAACACAAACAGCCATCCAGATTTACGTACAAACTCTGACTTTGAAGCTGCATGTAGTTATTAAGGTCGGCACACTCGCATCAGTTGCACTGCAGGTAACATTAGTATCGCCTCCTTGAAACCTGGTTCCACTTGCAGGCTCACATTGCACAGTTGCTTTGGTGTTATCAGCTTGTGTCGCTGTCCGCTCGGGATAGTCCACGTTGCTGGCATCTATGCCGTCGTTGGGTGAGACGATGAAATCTCTGGTGCAGTCCGGGTCAGGATCAAATATCGGAGCTGAAATTTGACAGAAGTTGGAAAATTTTGGTGGACACTTCTTCAAACGAGGGTACTGTCTTAGGTCAACTTGCCCCCATGCCATTAACCCCTTACCATCATATGTTTTTTAAAGGCATTATGGACCCAAAGGGGGCAAGTTACCAAGGGGCGTGAGTTGACAAGGAGGTGAGTTGCAAGGAGTTTGTCTGGGGAAAGATGCTGATGATTAGTAAGGTAAGAGTGACTGAGGGTATACACGAGTTGATTTGATTCCGTTCACGATACTCTGTCAATTCAACCAGCTTGTAAGGCTGCCCATCTAAGAAGATTTCACAGAGCAACTTTTTTTCACTGAGCATTTTTGGATGAGAATAATTATTTGCACTGACACAATTTGCTTAGTGAAATCAAGTATTGATTACAGAGAAAACCTAAATGAAATGATGCAAGGTTTAAAATCACTCTAGTGGCTTTTCACTCTTCAAGACTGATCACCTACAGTCATGCAATCTCAAAAAGATCACATGATCTGCTACAAAGTTATGTAATGAGTATTAGAATTAATGAAGCCTCGATGGCTGCAATGGAATTTTTCTACTAAAACATCCATATGTCCTGTATTTTGTTCTAGCCTACATTTTCAGTCATTTTCTTCATGGTTTATTGTTGAGTAAGTAAATACAAACAATAAGCAAGCAGCCTATACATGTACTTCCTTAAAATTGTTTTTAGTGACTAAATTACGTTGGAGTTCACAGTTTGAATAGAGAATGCCTGTACACTGAAACATATCTTTCGTAGACAACATCACAGCAACAGCTCCCTCACTTTTCCGAGAAAGCATGGATAATTTGAAATGTTTAAAAATATGCACTTTATATGCATTTATCTTCGAGGGATATCAAATTGTCTTCATACACTGAGGACAGATATAAAGTTACAGAAAAACGGTGTCTAAGTAAATTTTACTACTCTATTCTACAAGGTATTAAGTTTTCCTTTCAAGCAGCTCTTTTGCCTTAAACCACTTTCATCCCCAATTTTTCCAGCAGTCCTGGTGAATATTGGACTGATAATGACCATCCATTAGTACTGATTACAGTGTTGTCTCTCCTCCGAAAGCTGGCCAAAGTTCACCTAAATGGACTCATCATGACTACAGCCCACGTACATGTATAAACTTGGACCTATAGAGTACCGAAGTGTGACATCACCGTGAACCAGAAAGTGCAGTGCAAACGAATGGAGTACGTGCACGTGTTGGTGTACGCGCTTGTTGGTTCACACGCTGGTTCTCGCACTGATGCCTTTTACACACTAATTGTGACGTATTCACTTCGGTACTCTGTTAGGACACGATCTGGCAATTAGAAGGCCCAGATACTCAGGCTGTAAAAATGATGTAATTTTGCACCGTCAATACTTTATCACTTACAGTGTACATGTAAAAGTATGTTGCTGGTGCTCGATCTCAAGGGCATGCCTATATTAATCTTTTAGATTTCGTTAGCACAGCCACATCAAGCAATGGCATAAAATAGTGCTCACAATTAGCAAATGTTTCTGCTAAAGTTAGCACAATGTTTCTCCTTAAACTGTCAAGCAGCTCTGTGAAATTGGGCCCTGCAGATCTTTCCCTCATGGCCCACATGTAGGCTTGCTACCAGTATATAAGGTGCATTCAAGAAGCCTTTTCAAAATATCAAATAAATTTTCAATAGTTTAGAAGCAAAAACTGCTCTTAAACCTGAGGCTGATTTTTCCTCTACGTAAACTCTGGAAAGAAGGCATTTTTGCTTTCTTAAAACAGCACCAGGCACCAAAAAAGGCTGTAAAAATTAAAATGATCGGTAAATGCAGGACTAACGTAATGAGCTTCAGGTCCCAATTCTGATTGGACAATATTCATGAATTTAGTCCAAAACAAAACCCAATGTTCGTGGAAGGGATTCTGAAACTTTCTCTCTCTGGTAAAGCATTTAAAATGTAATTTTTATGAATATAACTTTGGAACTGATTATTTGCAGGCATACTTCTTCCAAAGGATTGTATATAAAATGCTTGTTTGTCATCTCATTCTAGATCCATGATGCATTGTCAACATCGCAAAGGTAATCATTTCAAGTTGAGTCACTACATGTTTATGCTATTGGCTATTAAAGTCTTTTTGCTTTTCCAGTCTGTCTTCTCCAGATAATGCTTCCTTAAAAAAACG
Organism: Acanthaster planci; assembly: GCF_054643075.1. Taxonomy (NCBI): domain Eukaryota; kingdom Metazoa; phylum Echinodermata; class Asteroidea; order Valvatida; family Acanthasteridae; genus Acanthaster; species Acanthaster planci. The sequence goes on along the minus strand of NC_141779.1, from coordinate 13,238,834 downwards.
CTTGTAGAATTGCTTACCTTTACCAATTGTGACATTGAAAGAACAAGAAACACTCTGTCCTGCCTGCACACTATCGTTAGCTGAGCAGGTAACAGCTGTCACTCCTTCAGCAAACCCATTACCCGGATTATAATCACAGGTAACATCAGGGGCTGTCCCAACAGAGTCAGTCGCGACCGGCATTGGGAAATCTACGGCACTGCCATTTGCCTGTACTATGGCAGCCGGGCAGCCGGTGGTAAAGATAGGATCTACGAGTAAGAGAAGTGAGTAAAAAAAATAAAATAATAAAAGGGTTTGACTGCAATTATCATGATACTGCTGCTCAAACAAGAAAGTAAAGCACTGTAGATGCAACGAAGAGTAATATGTAACCGATATTCTTCCTTAGCCTAAAATGAAAACTAAAATGAACTGGAGAGAGGTTATCCATTCTGGATGCTTTCCAATCATACTTCTGAAGGTCCTACAGCCCACAACTCAGCAAAACACATCGCTAACATTGGTCAAGGCATTGGACAATATACATACATAATGACTGAGTGACCAGCTGACAGTGTTAGCCACTGGCCAGCAACATATCGTGCACTTCACTGTCCAACCTCCATGACCAATTAGGGTAACTGTAGTGAACCAGTTATGCGGCGGGTGGGTATAGATATGGTGGCATATTTGTTGGGTGAATGTAGTGGATACAGACACAACACCAAGATTTGGAAAGCCCTCGATGTCCGAAGAAAAATGTCATTAACTACATAGCATGGCTGGATGGGTGTTGTTTTAACAAGGAAATAGCCCACTCTGAACTGGAAGTACTTACAGACGCGAACTTTAAAATCACACGTAGTTATCAGAGTTGATATCGAAGAATCCTGTGCTGTGCATGTAACATTTGTTTCCCCACCACTGAATGTCGCCCCACTAGCTGGTTTACACTCCACATTTGCGACACCGCCACTGGCGTCCTTGGCTGTCCGCTCAGGCCAAGAAACTACCTCTGCCTCATTTTTGCCAGCAGTTGGTGCAACATTGTAAGATTCCTCACAATTTGGGCTTAGGTCAAATGTCGGAGCTGAAGTAAAAGGCAGAAAAATCCCATAAAAACTAGAAATTAGATCTCTCTGTGAAAATAGTGTGATGTCAATTGGTACCCAAAATCTGATTTCACTGGAAACTGAATCTCTCTCTGAGGAAAGTCAAGTCCAAAAGTTTTTGACAAATCTATGGAATAAAGAAATATGACAACAGACTGTTGCACATTCAAATTCTTGAATGTTGCAAATTGTATTTAATATAACTGAATACATGGGGATAGAAGCTGTTCAAAATAAGCAAGAAAGCCTTGACCCAGTTCACTATTAAATTGATAGAGTGAGCAACAGAATTCCGGAAAAAGAATTTGAACTGGAGGAGGGATATCAGAAAACACCTCTGTTTTCCCCCGCCAAGGAAAGCTAAATTTGAATGATCTTGATACACTTGACCATAAAATCTTGTACCTGTATAATTAGTTCAAAACAAGGGTCCCCTTTGTTTCTCTTCTGGCAATGACAAATCTGCACAATGATTATTTTCCAGATTAAGTCTTTCCTTGGTGAATTTATAGCAGATCTGTTGTATGCAACAAGCACCCGCTGTATGAATGCACCGTGCTTTGCACTTTAACCCTAACACTCCTCAATCCTTCACCTGTTGGAGGACTGAGGAGTGTTAGGGTTAAGACACCAATAAGACAACAATAAAGCAGCAAAGACTTACAGAAGACTTTCGTGGGTTGAAGTATGTGTAAACCAATTGATAAACCAATAGCCACTTCAGAGAATGAGTCTGGCCACCTTTCAAAAAGAAACTATTCCTGTGGGCCTAAACTGCTGGATGTTTAACATTTTCTGCTCAAAGGATTTATATGTGACTCTGTTAATACATAACAGGGTCAAAAAGAGTGAAAGGAGCAACAATGGGGATACTGGGAACCCGGAGGTTAAGTCTATATGAATATGGTACCCCACATGGGATAATGCTGTGGTGTTGGAGATTTCAATGAATGAAAAAGAGTAAATGGCCAACTCTCCTGAGAGTGGTGCCCACTGAACGGCACTGAGAATGGTTGACTTTTTACCGTTTTCAGATCCATATAGGCATGATGGGCATGCAGTGACCTGTATAGGCACTACTCTGCCCCACTGAAGGACAGGGAGTGGCCAAGGGGCACAAGCCCCCTGTCCTGGGCAAAATGCCCTTTACTTGTGAAAAACAAACAGAAGAGGGAGTTTTGGAGTAATGCTTCCTTTCTCTTCCTTCCTAAAGCAGGTAAAACCCCCCTTTTTTTGCCCCACTTCTCAGAGCAGAAAGATCGCAAAATGTTACATAAAGAAATTCCAAAATCGGTTGTCCCCCCAGCAAGTTGGCACTTAAATAACTGGTTATGATGTACCATGGTTTCTATGGGACCAATTTCATAGCCCTTATGGCACCAGCCTTACATTTCATGTTAATGAATACTTTCTCTGTACTCTCTCAAGCAAAAGATTTGAGAACCTCAATCTCACAAAGAGGGAGTTTCTCATAAATTTATTCAAAAAGAGTAAAAGCCAAAAGGGTGGAATGACTCAAAAAAGGGCCATAAAGGACACCTCAAAAGAATTTCACTATTTTGGAGTGGTTTCACCCTTTGTAGAGTGGTATTAAATCTTCAGCAGTGGTTTTATATATGATTCACTCAATTTGAAAGGGAGTTTTTCACTCTTTTGCCTTTAGAGAGTACTAAGATGCCACGTATAAGGCATATACCATAGCAAGTTTTAAGCTTTTCCAAAACTGAAAATTGAATGAGAGAAGCACATCAAAATATCACTATGATTTTTTCATAAGACCCAAATTTTCTCAGGCCATACTATGCCTGGCTGTCAGGAGTACTTACGAATGCCAATTGTCACAGTAAATGAACAGCTAGCATTTAAGTTTCTGTCAGTATCAGTTGCTGTACATGTCACTGTGGTTAAAGGATCAGAAAGGGGGTCACCGCTCTTCGTGTTGCACAGGACATCTACGGATTTCCCTCCCGAACCAACGGCAGTTGGAGTGTCAAAATAAGCCTCGGTATCATTCTGGATGATAGGAGAGGGGCAGCCGACTGTAAACTTGGGAACTGTGGGGAGAGGGGAGGAAGAGTTGACAAGACTGTTCACTGTCCGGCAGTAGTGAAACTGGGGTTCATTTTTAGGGGCCGGTGGCTTATTGTCATAATGCTGATCTTACAAGCTATATTTTTACTAAATTTCGATTTAAAAAAGTACAACTGGAAATTTTCTTATGGATGGGTTTGGCGAGGGTGCAATTCGGGAAAATGGATGTCCCTACAGCCCCTCCCACAAACCACAACAGAACTGCAACCACACAAAATCATATGGGAACTTTCCATACCCTTTCTATACCTACATGTATGTAGAGAATTTTAAAATAACCCACCGTTCGTATGACACCTTGACACTTACACACATGAATGGTGAAACTACACTCTGCCGTCAATGCTCTGTCGCTGGTGTCGACTGCTGTGCAAGTGACTACCGTTGAACCGGCTTCAAACTTGTCAGTCCCGACGTCTTTGTCACAGGTTACGGCTGCTGGTTTTTTGTTTTGATCTTTGGCACTTGGAATGACCCATACAATCCCCTCCACAAACGACGCCGATCCGGGCTCAGCGTAAATGTCATCAACACACGGAGACTTATCAAAGGTCGGTACTGGAAAACAATCATAAAAAGAGAATAGCAACATCCTCAGACATTTCTGTTTTCCCACTTTATATCTTGCCAGACACTTATTCCTCATTCACTAAGAGGTTCTACTATGTGCATAGTAAGCCCGATCTACTAGACCAAATATACAATAAAATGCTAATTTTACTAATGTCACTCTGAATAAAAGCTACAAACCGACGCAAAAAAGGGAATTTCGAATTATAAAACAGGCGAGACCAGAATGGCGGAATGCAACGAACTGGAGGGTTTTGAAACTAATAAAAGCGAATTCGGGAGGCCAAAAGAAGCAACTTGGGACAGATAATAAAGAAGCTCGCATTAATGATCAGAGGTATTACTACAACTTTTGGTATCTTATCAGCATCTTCATATCCCATAACTGCATAATTTTGCCCGAATGGGACAATCATTCTAGTTTGCATAAAGCAAGCAAAATACTACATGCCTGCACAATATCCGAGTTTTGATCCTAAATAAATTACAAGACCATATTAGGGCAAAATAACACTCTAACAGAGTTAAGTCAACAAATAAATTCTTGCCTTTTGTAACATTTAACAGAAGTACAGGTCAGACTCAGCATTATTTAAAAACTGGAATATTCAAATAGAGCTAAGGTTGTGAGAAAAGAAACATGTCTATAGCATCCAGATTTTTTTAAAGAAAGCGCAGGCGGGACTTTTCGTATTTTTTGTTTTCATTTTGTCTTTTTAAAAAAAAAATATCCAACAGCCAGTTTTTACCCATTTCCAGTGTTCAGAGACCAGGAATGAAAGAACAATGTTAATTGGACTGAGAACTGAACATTGGTTAAGGAGGTTTTGACGGTTTAGTGCCTTAGTAGCAAGGCTTCAAAGGTTTACTCCTAATCGCCCTGTACCTTAATTATCCAGTTACTAGGTTAATCATAAATATCCCCTGTGCATGGATTAAATAAAGTGAGTACATTTTGGTTGATCTAAATGTGACATTTGGGGGCGATTTCTTGGGTTATAATCGTTGGATTTAGGGTGCAACGCATATCGTATTGTGCTCATGTCATTTGGGGGCGATTTCTTGGGTTTTAATTGTTCCAGGATTTAGGGTGCAATGCATATCGTATTGTGCTCATTATACATGTGTATACTCACAAGCGTAGAGGGCACATATTTTTGTAAAACTTAATTGGGGTTTCTCTGGTAAATTTAGAGTCATATAATCATTGTTTAGGAGTGTTCCTTGTGTGTGCGGCATTTATCCAGGTTCATATGAACATGTTTTACTTGGCCAACTATGGATATGATTACACATAATTGACTACTGTTTATGTTAATGTTTATAACATGTGTTTGATATTACATCAAGTGTTATCTCAGTATGTGCACATATTTATTAGTTTCTTCATGTTCATTCTGTTTTGTAGACCACAGGGTGAATAAACAATTAAGGTCATCACCAGTTTGGCCACCGGCTCCTTTTCATAGTCCTTCGAGCCAGATCCTACAACCAGCAACCCTTGGCTTTCAATGTCAAGAACCAGAATGTCTCGGACACAGCAAGATGACGTTCTTGGCCTGCCCCCCCATGGCCATACAGGTGATGGCCAACAGCGATCACTCCTCCCATTGTAGCACCCATTCCAGTAGTTCCATCGCTTCCCATCTATCTGGGTTGGGTGAGAAATACGCCGCAAAGGTACAAGCCCTTTGTAAGAAGACTCAAGTTGAGGAGTTACAGTACCAGTTGATCGCCACATCTGCCATAAAGTATGGCGACACCGAAGCAGTCGAGGAGTTCTCCCTCGATGTCCTCTCTCTTGTGGGCATGCTACAAGGTACAAGCCCTGAAGGGGCCCAACGGTGTCGAACTTCGAACGTTGTGGCTCACATGTGGACCAACTTCTCAGCAAGCTTGCCCACAGCCACAGGACAAGTTTCATACAGCACTGCTTCAAGGAGGGTATCTTGAAGTCCAATTCCAGTTAAACCTATACGCTACTGCAGTTTCCAAGTTGGCTTTGGAAGAAAGCCCAGTCACACAGCTTTCACAGTAGATACAAGGAGTGATCATCAAAGAAAGATGCCCTAAAAGCATTACTCATGACAGCACCAACAAACCCCAGCCTTATTGTCCCTACTGTGACAACAAGGAACACTACCTCGGTGGATATCCAGAGCTCAAGAAGCTGAAGACTGATCAGATCGTCAGTTGGATCCAGGAAGGGGGACGATGTTGGAAGTGTGGTCATTCTCATAAGCCAGACGAGTGCACTCTCAAGAAGCCATGCCACTGCAAAGAAGTTCACTTAACTGTGCTTTATGATGCCGCTCAGAAGATTACCAGTTGTGTCTTCAGCGTGCAGACATGAAGCCAGACTGTCTATGTTGACAGGCCAGTCTGTCCTCAAGTTGTTATGCTGAAGGTCGTGCCAGTTCTCCTTCATGGCCCTACTGGCACCATCGAAACATATGCCATCCTTGATGACGGCTCTGAGAGAAGTATGCTTCTGCAAACAGCGGCCAAGAACCTACAGCTTAAAGGCCAGCCTGAGACAGTGTTCCTTTGGACTGTCTGTGATGACGTTGTCGAATGCCAAGGTTTGACCCTTTGATCTGTTCAGGTGTCACCAAAGGGGAAGACCTACATAAAATACACCATCACTGGAGCCTTCTCTGCCAGCAATCTGTGCCTCTTAGAATATACATACCCAATAAGGGCTCTCCAGCAGCGGTATAGTCACCTCCGTCACCTGCCGCTACCGGTGCTTAATCAGGCATCACCAATGTTGCTCTTTGGAGCAGGCCACACTGATCTCATCATCCCCAGATGCCCTATAAGATCTGGACCCCGTGGTGCATTAGTAACTATTTACACAAGGCTTGGTTGGACACTCCAAGGGCCAAATGGGAATCACTATAAATACGTGGACCGAAGATTCTTCAAGACTTCCACATTCCCGGTGATGAATGACCTTCTGCAGCACGTGCAGATGTTGTGACAGGCTTATGTCCTCCCTTTTGCAAATGAAAAGGAAGTCACCTGATCCAAACACGATCAGTTTGATCTCCAGATGTTGGAGGCTAAAACCACCCATGTCAGCATTGATGGCGTGCAACGTTATGCCACACCCCTTGTGAGAATGCCAGATGGAGAAAAGTACCAGGTGACTAAGGACGCAGTTCTCCTAACACTTAAGAGAGCCAAGAACTGACTTCAGAAACACCTACAGCTGGCAGAGAAACACTACGAACTAAAAACAAAACTGGTCGACACTGGTCATGTGAGAATTTTGCCAGTTGATGAGGCTGCAAGGACTGATGAATCCTGGTTCACTCCCCATCACACTGTACACCATAATGGGAAGTACCGACTGGTCTTCAATTGTTCTTTCGAGTATAACAACCAGGTGCTCAAAGAGCATCTCCTTCCTGTCACCTACCTGTGAACAAAAGATAAACCCCATTACATCCGTGTTAGCTTTGTCATGGCCAGGTCGAGAGTTGCCCCCAAACGGCAGCTATCAATGCCATGCTTGGAGCTGTCTCATCAGCATTGATGCCATGCAACATTATGCCACATCCCTTCTGAGAACTCCAAACGGAGACAAGAACCAGGTGACTAAGGATGCAGTTCTCCCAATACTTAAGACAGCCGAGAAGTGACTTCAGAAACACCCACAGCTGGCAGAGAAACACTGTGAACTCAAAACAAAACTGGTCAATGCTGGTCATTTAGAATTTTGCCAGATGACGAGGCTGTAAGGACTGATGAATCCTGGTTCTTTCCCATCACACTGTACACCATAATGGGAAGTACCGACTGGTCTTCAATTGTTCTTTCCAGTATAACAACCAGGTGCTGAACTAGCATCTCCTTCCTGGACCACGACTGGTACATCTCTAATTGGTGTGCTGCTGCAATTCCGACAGCATGCCATGGCCATCTCCGAAGACACAATGAATAACCCATGCTGCGCCACCTTTGCACTCAGAAAGTGCGTCAGAGACCAGAAAGAGCACGATCCTAAGGTGGTAGCATTAGTCAACAAGTCCTTCTATGTTTAGAACTGCTTGGACAGCCTGTCCTCATCCAGAAAAGCCAAACAACTGATCCATAAAATGCGCAACGTAATTGCTGATGCTGGCTTTGAAGTACGCCAGTGGGTCAGTAACACCCTTCAGTTGTAGAGGATCTGCCACCAGATGCTCGTTCCAATGGTTGTGAGCTGTGGTTAACCTATGGTGACATTGACTCCCTTGAGACCACCCTTGGGCTCCAGTGGGATTGCAGCACAGACAAACTGCAGTACCGCCACCGGATTATCGACTACGAGTCCCACAACATGAGGAGCATGTGTAAAATACTTGCAAGCCAGTATAATCCCATCGGTTACCTCACCCCATTCACTACCCGAGCCAGAGTGATAGTCCAAGACTTGTAAAAACCAAGCGTAACTGGGATGATGCAATTGGAGCCAGGTGCCATAAGAGACCAATGGCAAGCCTGGGAAATGGAACTCCCATAACTGGCCAGCATCAAGCTGAACAGATGCTACACACCTCCCACTTATGGATGTTGAGGGTTCAACCCGCCTACTCCACACCTTCTGCGATGCATCAGAGAGAGTTTATGGTGCTGTCGCCTACCTGCAAACAGAGAATAAACCCACAACATCCGTGTTAGCGAGAGTTGCCCCCAAACAGTAGCTATCAATGCCACACTTGGAGCTGTCTGCAGCCTTGGATGGTGCCCAGCTGTGTCAGCTACTCCAAAAGGAACTGAGTCGACCTGTCAGGGATGTCGTCCTTTGGAGCGACTCAACAAGTGTGCTTGCCTGGCTGAAATCTGAATCTTGCCGCTACAAGGTCTTTGTTGGCACCTGAGTGGCAGAAATTCAGACCCTCAATGACGTCAAACAGTGGCACTGTGTAGATGCTAAGGGCAACCCAGCTGATGACCTCACCTGAGGAAAGACCCTGACGGAGCTCGCCCAAGAATGCAGATGGCGAAATGGACCCTCATTCTTCTTATTATCTCCAGACCAGCAGCCTGTCAACCCGGCCACAAAACCAGAAGACGTCTGCGAGTATAAGAAATCAACATTCTGTGGTACAGTAGCTGTGGATCCTTCAGACCCTCCTGACCTTTCCAAGTTTAACACGTGGGAAGACCTCATCATGGCTACATGGGGCGGCCGACAAAACTGAACCACCTGAGTGGAGTACTGAGGAGTGAGGCAACATCGAACAGCAGCTTTACCGCCATGCTCAGCAAGGTAGTTTCCCTAGTTTCGAGATAGCAGGCTTCTCCAGTTAGCTCCAGAGTACAGTGATTCCACTGGTCTCATCCATGTTGGAGGGCGTCTCCGGCATGTACATGTACAAGACATCCCCAACAAGTCCTGTCATCCCATCGTCATGGATCCAGCACACCTCATTAATCGGCTTCTGATCTGAGAATATGACAAGAGACTACTTCACCACGGACCTCAATGTGTACTTGCAGAGATGAGGTGCAAGTTTTGGGTACTTCAAGGGTGAGAGGCCATTCGCAAACATCAGCACAGATGCTTTGGATGTCAACAATGGGTTGAGCCAATACAGATGTACCAAGGATGGAAGATTTGTCACCATCATGCTTGCAACTGTACAAGCCAAAATTCTTCACAACGATGCCAATGAGATGGCAGAGAGGTGAAACATGATGATGTCGTCCTGATAATTTATCCTGCACTAAGCAGAGCTCATTGGCCAAGTCGTTGACACCTTTCCTGGCCCAGATGGTCGTGTGCGCACAGCCAGCGTGAGCGTGAGGAAGAAGACCTTCATCGCCCCTGATACCCGCCTGACAAGACTTCCAGCCGTTGGCAATGAAAGTGTCCGAGATACCAGGAAGACGACAAAGTTCCAGCCTTATTAGACTCTGGATGAGAACTGTAGTGGCTCCAATGATTTCTACTCCATAAATTTGGTGCCCAAATTTAGGGCGGCTGTCCAAAAGCGTCTCTCCCACCGGAGCGCGCAGTAGCACCCTCTCTTGATTTATTCATTATAATTGCACAATCGTTCCATGTTGAATCACATTGCTCCTGACATTCCCCGAAATTCTTTCTGAATATACATATACTCCTAATCGCCCTACCTTAATTATCCAGTTACGAGGTTAATCATAAATATCCCCTGTGTATGGACTACATAAAGTGAGTACATTGTGGTTGATCTAAATATGATATTTGGGGGCGAGTTCTTGGGTTATAATCATTGGGTTTAGGGTGTAATGCCTATCGTCTTGTGTTCATGTCACATTATACATGTGTATACTCACAAGCGTAGAGGGCATATATTTTCGTAGGACTTAATAGGGGTTTCAGGCTTTGGTAAATTTTGAGTCATGTAAACATTGTTTAGGAGTGTTCCTTGTGTGTTTGACATTTATCCAGGTTCATATGAACATGTTTTTCTCGGCCAACTATGGACATGATTACACATAATTTGTTACTATTTATGTTAATGTTTATGATAATATCAAGTGTTATCTCAGTCTGTGCACATGTCTATTACTTCCTTCATGTTCATTCTGTTTTGTTGACCACAGGGTAAATAAACAAACAAGCCCATCACCAATTTGGCTGCCGACTCTTTTCAATCATGTTTGCAGATGGCACACTCGACTACATAATATAGAAATAGACCGACAAAGTCGTGAGTTAGAAGTCCCGACAAGCAGTATTTATATTTTCCGAAGAAATACTGAATCTTGTTTATATCAATCATTTTTCCCCTGAAAAAAAATTGAAAAAAATCCAGGTGGTGTCTAAATTTCTACTGATCAGAAATTTGTTTGTTCAAAGTCAAACTGGTTATGGGGTATGGCTTATAGCCATAGCCCATAACCCGTAGAAATGAAGAAATCTTTAGCAAGACGTAGGCTGGTGTCAAGTACATGTTAATTTTCTTGGAGGCACGCACTCTTGTGAATCGCTCGTATTTGAATTAGTTTCTGTCATTTTATTGAAAAAAAAAAGCAAATAGAAAAATCTGCATATGTAGGAACTGCTCTCACATAACAAGTATAAGCCCAAAATTCGTTACTCTTTAATTACCCGGCCGATCCCAATATCCGTCCAATTTCTTTTCGAGGTCGTTGATTAAGTTCCCAGTTGTGGTAGATTTGTAACCATCTAGATATTTCTCTGTGGTTCATACCTGCAATTTCCAAGTAGTACTCCCATTCTTCCAGACAATTTGTTTACAATTGTACAACAGGAAGTTTGACCTCAGGTTTAGGAAATTACCACCCATCCTGCACTGTATTATTACCCTCAGAATATTCCATCTTTAAGTCTTCCTTCAATTCAGTCTTCTTCGTTAACTTTATCAGCACCACACTTTTTGTAGAAAGAATGTACGGAAAAGAACAACAGAATAAAGGCCTGCTACTATAATACATTTAACACAAGCATTAAATTTGATGTTGTTATGAGATCATATACCAAACACCAACAAACATACGAATTATCAATTTCCTATACCTTAGTACACAAACTTTCAAGGATGCAGGTTACCACTGAAAAATTGCGGCGGCGACCAAAGGGTACAAATCGGTTTTGTGGTTGTGAAACGGATGGTGCATAGCAAACGCTCCCTGCACCCTGGCTATGGACATAGCAGGCATGCCAGAAAGCGGTAATTGGCCAGACGTCATTAGACCGGGCAGTTCAAACTCCTTCTGTGTCCTTCCTTTTACTATGCTCAGACCATAGATCTAGAAGTGGTGTATGTACATGTACCATGTCAATTTGTGTGCACTTTCCGGTGTTGTTCTTGGAAAACATAAAATGGCAGCTGGGGGTTCAATAAAAGGTATACTTATTAAAATTGAACAGGTAAAAGAAAGAGGAAGGTAAATATATCAATTTTGTATTGTATGTGTCAAAACTGTTTGTAGGAGTTCTTTGTATACAATGCTTAATAGCATCTCAGCCCACATGGGCAAAGCAACTGACCAAAATCAACACTTTTCTGAATTTGGAAGACCAATTCTCGAACAGAAACAACTTACAATCCTGTGGAATTTTTCCAATTTTGTCATTCCGTCACTGACTCGAAAATGCAACGATGATCAATTAAAAAAATAAATAAAAAGAAAGTGAGAGACTCAAATTCTTTAATGATGTGTTAAGACTCACTGTTGTTATTGTTTCATGCATATCAAACAAGCATTTTTAGTTTCTTAGTACTGATTTCAATTATGGTATACGTAGGTTTTATTTATTTATATTTTGATGTGCAGCGCCCGGGAGCAGCTTAATGGATTGGGCGCTCTATAAATGTCTGGTTTTTTTTTTTTTTTTGTTGGTTGTTGTTGCGCCGCCTTCGGTGAAGGTGAAGAAATTCAATCATTACAAATCTATGCGCAGCATTGACAATGCGCGAACAGTTTATGCAAAATAAGCACTATTATCACTGTTAGCTTTTCTTTTTTTCCCTTTTTTTGTGTTGGGTAATTTGGTTTCGTTCAAGGGGGTTGAAAAGGTTATGCTTTCAATGGCCGGGTCTTTCATCCTTTAGACGTATGTAGGCCCCTAATTGAGAATGGTAACGAGGGTGTGCCGCGTGTGTGGGGGCGGAGTGATCCCTCCCCGTTAATCCGCGGCTGCCTTATTTTACAAGCCAACGTTGGTAACGTTTACATTGTATGCGCAAGTGCAATACGTCCCTATTGGATTTTGGTCACTGTGGTTACAGTGTTGTGGTTACTGCGGGTCCTGTTGTGCCGCATTGCGATTGGGAGGGGCGGTGATCTGGTAGAGGGAAAAATCAGTAATACCGCTTAATGCCTTATCTCACCACAATAAGAAAAGAAAACTCAATGCAATCTATGGGTGTAGCGTTATAAGGTGAGTAATTCATTGACAAATAGTATACAGTTTCTTCAGTGCCAAGGTTACGGTACATCAGCTTCAAGTAGGTCGGTCTGTAATCGCTGGTCTTTATTTGAGTGTCTGCGGTTGTGGGGAAACAGTATTTACATGTGTACTTTATTTAGCAGTTGTCACATTATGAAATGCCAATGTGGTGACGGAATATCAGGCAGTACTCATTAAGAAATTCTGGCTTAATTTTCAAGTCCCTGTGACGGGCCAGCCGTCCCAACGAAAATGAACACATCTCACGAATGAATTTTAGATTTAATTGATATAACTATTTCATGGCATCTGTTAGTCATCTGGTATCACACGCAAGTTTGTGTCTGCAGACACAATAGGACAACTTGCCAGTCGGCAAAATCAATTAACCCAGGAAGTTATTCATCTGTTCAGGAGAAACACCTTAATCGGTCGTACATGAGTACAAATTACATGTACTTCACGAACGATATTATTTTGTTAAATTTCCTCCATGTTCAATAAAACAATATCGCCGGAAATCCAAAGCAGCATAACCCTAGCACTGGCAAAACTGAAATTCGCACTGCAAGACCGGCCGTTAGTCAAAAAAAGAATACCGTGTTATTATATAGGCTTTTTACTCTTGGTTGAAAATTGTCAATGGGACAACTCAAAAGTTTGCAGAATCGTTTTTTACCCAGAATTCTCCGTATTTTTCGGTCGAAAGGGATCGCGAGCTGTTTCTTTCAATTGTATTTTTTACGTCTCTAAAGCGATGGAGTTCTGTATTAGACACTTCCTATCTCGGTATCACAAATATACCACTTTTAGGGAGCTATTCCCAGAAGTCAGTTTCCTTTCCATAATATAGATATAACTGCCCTCAAAATGGTTTCACATCCCTCATCTCTTCCTCTTTGGTACATGTACAGTTGTCCAAAGGGGCAATTTTATGTTGCTGGGATTTGCTCTACTTAACCATTTTTATGGATATGAAGATTTAGACAACGAAAGACAGCACCCGTAGCCTAGGTGCTTTTGTGGGTAACTTTGCAAATTACAACACTGTGTCAAAAAATGACATTTGTGACTTCAGTTGCAGGAAATTATTGTGAACGAATGTTTTCAGTCAACGTTTTTTCTACGCTTCCTGCTCCAACAAGCAGAGGGGCGTTGAAGGAATAGCACCACACAAAACATGCTGGTAGGCAAATTAATTTCACCGATTCAAAATTTGTTCGAAATGTGGTTTCAATGAAATATTTACGAATGTAAATCCCCCTCAACAAAAAGGAGAAAGGAAAATTGGTCATTGCGAAAACCCATCGGTGTGGTGGCGTTACTTGTAGGCCTACTGAGAATGACTCAGGACTGGTTATTTTCTCTCCCTGTGCTCGAATTGACCCAGCAAATTGTTTTAAACGTTCGACCAGTTGTTGCTAGCATCTGTCAATCTGCAAAATGAACGGTTTCAAATGGCCCTATCCAAGAGTGTTGCATACATGTATACTGCATGACCGAATATGCACTCATGCCCATCATAAATGAGACAGCTGTTCAATTAATTCTAAATTCTTCCATCAATGTTGGGTAAAATAGTAAAAATGATCAATTTTAAGAGTTCATGGCCCCATGCAGTTTTTCAGCCTCGATAATTTAAAGCGTTTTCGAAATGGAACATGCAGAGTTAATATTATCACGGATTTGGGATTAAACAATTATTTTGATGAAATCAGAATGTGACTTTAAAAATAAATAAACGAAAACGAAAGCGTTCACAGGTAATCGACAGATTGGAAAGAAAGGTTGACAAAGACACTGGAAGTTTTGAGCGTTACGGTTGCCTGGCGCAAACGAGTATGAAAGTCAAAATAAAGGAACCGAACCTACCTTGGCCATGGGTCATGCTGGTATGGACGCACAGAACCGTCCAGACCAGAAGGCAGCACTGTTGTACCGCAGACGGCATTTTGTTACCTGATACAGATGCACCCAGCTATCAACGGGGTAGTGCCTACGCGTTTTCGCTTAACATAAAAGGCCTTTCGAACAAAGATACCGACGTGACGACGGAATACGACAGGAGTTTTCACCACAAGCTGAGATGCTAACAAATGTACATGTACGTCACAGACTGCACATTGCGATCTATAGGCACGTCATCGTGAACTTTGAACGGTACGATTTGCAATTACTATATCAAAATATAATGATTTTATGTCAATGATTTACTTTCGTTGTGAAGTGGTTAATGTTTATATCATCGATATTTGAACCACAAATAAACAAGATAAATAGCAACGCCCTTTGGACCAACAAAAGGGGGGAAGAGAATAATGAAAACATCTCATGGATTTTTATCAAGTAAATGCAGACATAATTCAGACAGTAGTGGGGGTGTTCATGGGGTTTTGGCTCTCAGCTACAACAATTATGTAAATGGTGCAAATACTTCACAATATTTCAGTGTGGGGGAAATAACAGAGCAACGGTTGTTAGTGATGTAAGTTTCAGCTGCATATCTCCAAGATTAAACAAAATAACGCCTTTTTTGATCTCTCTTCTGGTGGAAGCTTAGTATATAATACTGTTACACCAACTTTTATTGAACCCCCAAAAAGGAAAACGTTTGCAGTTAGGCCAGACGCGGGGCAAATCGTAACGCAAACTTGTTGCCTGCAAAAATACGTCGAATTTGCAGTATCTATTGTAGGGAACTACATCGAATGCTATACATTCAAGCATTACTGTTCTTCTAATGTATCGGGTCAATACATAGGTTAAGTTCATCATGAGCTTCCACTGGGTACGGTAGGTACGAGTACGTCTATTGCATGGCAATGCGTATGCGTGGAATAGGTGAAGCCCAGTCCTCCAGGTCTAAACAAAAGATTCGCATACAGCCAAGTTCAAACGATTCTACAAGTCGATTGCACAGTGTTTTGTTTTGCTAAGGAAACAAAATCACTTTAAGGTGATTGAGCTCAGCATTGAACCACGATCAGACGTTTATTCATTCGCCACAGGTATCACCTGTTTGCGTTGTGCCCCATCAAACTTTGACGACGACAAGGTAGACCCCGCTGCGTTGTAAAATTCTAAACTGTCGTCTCAACGGGAAGAAACTAGGAAATTAGGGCAAAAATGATTCTTTCAAGATCGTACTAGGTTGTTACTGGCACGTGTATGAAGTTCGGATTACGTTCTCATTACGATTTAACTGAGCGTGTGCCCTGACTCTGCTAAAGGCCCTGTCACACCTTGACGATTTAGCCAGCGTATGCCGACGTATGAAAAATTTGGTGAATACGCTGATGTACGTCGAATAAGTTATGGTTAAGTTTTGTATAAGTTTTGTATGGGTATAAGCTGAAGCAGCTTGGTATACGCCGTAGCACGGCGAGGTCGTCGAAAAATTTTGGGCATGCATAAAATTATCGACGCATGCCAGCGTACGGCTCATACGTCCCGCATACACGGGCCATAAGTTGTAGGTTAGCTATAGGATCGTTAACACAAGTCCACACACGATACTTGTGGAGATAATGTCTAGCGTACCTAAAACTTCGTGCTAACCTATGAGTAACGTGCTTTGAACCTATGCGTAACTTATACCGAACTTATCTCCAATGCATACTGACGTGTGCATACGTATACATATTTGACGTGTTCAGGACGACCACAGAGCTTACTGAACGTGTTTCTATTACCCGTTTATAATTGTCTATAAGCTATCGAAACGTTCTAAAGTGTTAATAATACGTTATGTATACAGTTAAAAACAAAATATTTCATATAGGCCTATACCCCTTATAAATCTTAGGTTTTGTGTTTGCAAGGAATGCAAGGTAGGAAAATAACATTTGGCCAATAATCAAATCTTAATAGCTAGGTTTCAGGTTGGAGGGCCTGCTGGCATGCACCTTGGACTTGAGGGTTTCCCACATCCGCAGGTTTTCGATGGAATTCAGGTCTGAGCTTTGGCTTGGCTATGGTAGCACCTCCACGTTGTTATCCCGGAACCATTTCTTGACTGCCTTTGCGTTTGTTTAGGATCATTGTCCAGTTGGTATGTCCAGTAGGGGCCGAGATGGAGATTTTCTACAGACTGCTTGACATTGTCCTGCTGCATCTGGATGTACTGCTCCATCTTCATATTCTACTTTTATGAGATTGCCAAGTCCACTTGCAGAGAAACAACCCCACAACATGACGCTCCCAAATTCAAACTTAACGGTCGGCACAGTGTTCTTTGGGTTGAACTTGAATGCTTCCCCCCTTCTTGCGCCAAACACCTCCATTTTCAAACAGTTTAAGTATCATAATAATGTTGTATAATGCTTAAGACACGGTGTCCGGTATCTAGGTACAGATGGTAGAGTTTCAAATAAATTTTAAAACACCTTCTGAAATAATTTTGTCCCCCAAAATACGGTCTCCTGAGATTGAAAATCTATATAAGTTCCGGTTGTTGGTTTTGAGTCCTCACTTGGACATGAAGATCTAACATCAACGTACAATCGTAAGCGAGCTTCCTCGCCATTTTTTCGGAAGAAAAGAGGCACTGTAACAAGTTGACGCTGGCCTGTTCCCTCGTCCAAGCCTTAAACTGAAATGCAGATTCCCGTCTTTCTTTTTTATTTTTAAGAGGTAAAACTTATGAGATTTAGAGAAGTTTCTATTCAGGTGTCAAGATTGTGATGACCAGTACAGGAAAGGGTAACCCTGGGCGCCAACATTAATAGCTTTTTTGACGTCTTATATAGGAAAGGCAAAAATTGTGATTCTTCACGAACGTGCTGAAGATCGCCTAGTCTCTCATACGGCTATTTACTGACGCATGTTTTCTATGCGTGCACAGGTCCCAGGCCCACTTCAATACCGAGTCAATTATGCTTTACGGCATAATTTTGTTTACAGATACTTCAGAATTACGTGCAAACAAAGGTTCAAGTTTATGGATATGATGGCGCTATACATGGAACAAATCCATCAAACCTGGACATAAAGGATCAACAGACATCCTTCTGGCTTGAGAGAAAAAAAATGAATGTAAGGGACAGTTTCAGAATACAGAATATGTGTGCAGGCGTGGCATACACAGTGTGGACCTCTGCACGAAAGAAGTCCACATATACGGTGCGATGGCGCAGGTGTGTTGGGGCGGGGGATTTCGTTTCGTAGTGGGATGATGGCCAGACACACCTTCAGCACCCTGATATTAAAGGTGTTAATTCTAAACCCCATGGTAGGATCGTCGGATGAAAACTGGGCTCAAATGTAAGTCTTCCCCAGCTACGCCACTGAGACGTAAGAAACTTGGACGGCATAACTTTTTCAAAGTAAAACGATGCATTGACCAGACCTATTTAAACCATGTCAGGAATTTTCAAAAATTCACCGAGCAACCTAATTTTTAAAGTCAAAAGAGTACTGCAAACCTTTGATCCTATATCTGTTTATCTTTGTGTTGTTTCCTCCTCGTAATACATTAACTTTGTACCAGTAAGGGTGACATCACCTAGTTCCACCACAGGTTCGCCTATTGTGTAGTCATGACATGCCAGGCTGCGAGCGAATTTTTCATGAGTGTCTGAGACATGGTTTTCGTTTTCAGCACTGAGGGCGTGTGACAATGAGGGACTAAAGTTCAGTTTGCTTGTGTGTACCTGCCCCCATTTATCGTGTTTTCGAAACAATGAATACACACCAAGGTGTAGAACAGCGGGCGTTTACATTCGACCCATTTGCATTTATTGTTTGCCTTGAGGAAAATTCATGTCTCCACTGGGCAAGTAAGTTCTGCGCTCTACTGCCAAGTAGGGTTTGTAAATAAGGAAACAAGGAAAAGACCCTGCTATCAAAGCATTGGCGTAATGGTTTCGATTTAGGGATTTCATTATAACATTAAAACGTCCTTACCATGTAATACCCCTTGGAAGTAAAATTTTTGTGTCTCGAATTTCAACACTTGCTATAAAAACTGACCGACGACTACTGATTGAGAAAGATAACCGCGCTGTTTAAGACATTTGAGACCCAATTTTATATGTTAAATTTCAGACGTTGAACTCAAGAGTGTTTTCGGGTGGACGGACATAAAACTCACGCTCCGGGGGAACAAAAGCAGCCCTGAGCTTTGAAGTTTTCGAAGGTGAAGGTGAAAAGTTAATAGGTTTGCGTATGTGGGCTCTAAAAGGATTGGAGAATACTCAACGTTTTGGACAGTATGCTCTGTCTGTCGTCAAGACACTGCCTTTGAAGTGTTCTTGGGTCTAAGGGTCTGAGGTCTGCTGTGCGATGGCGTTCTGCTACAAATTCTGCCATTAATTTGTCGCCCAGAGACATCTGCAGTCTCCCGACAATAGACAGCGCGTAGTGTCCGAAAGGCCAAGTACCTTAACTCGGCTCTTTTCGGAACCCAGATCCTCACAAAGATATTTTTGCATTGTGCTACCGCAAACATTTAACTTGTGGCTTCGGAAAAGTTAGCTTTAGTGTGTTGATTTTTTTCCTCTGCAGTACTTTTGTCATCTTTTCCTCGTTAATGACAAGTTATTTTTCTCCATATAAAGTATTCTAATGTTAAAAGAACCTTCTTTTTGTTTCTAATTTGTAGTTTGGAGGAAATTGGGGATTGTGGGGGTGACTTACCCGGCTATGGAAATTTGAACGGCGAGAAATGTTTTACACTCCTACAGAACTTCGCATCAAAACGGCATTTTTAATGACTTTTAAACGATTCTTTTCCTTTTTGAATCGCTGAAGTCCAAATAAAATTCTTCACAAATCTGCCATTTTTGGGACTTATAGCAAAACGGTGGGGGATGATTTGACAATCCCGCCTCCCTCCGAGATTTACGGCTGTTAATACCAGAATAGAGAAGCATGCCAGTACGCAAGGCCAAGTGACGCCCTCTGTTGATTATTCTACTGGAGCCACACCACAACGCCAATATAAACTGCCCTTACGGTTTACTTATACCACTTAACTGAACCGGCGGCAAAAATTACATTACATATGGAAAGTGCAACTGCATTGACGATGAAAAAGGACGGTCATTAATTACAGACACCTGCATGGATCCGACCCTAGTTTTGTAAGAACGGAGCCAAAGAATACAGCCATTGGGATTGACAGGAAGGCCAAGGGGGAATTGACGCTCTCAGTCTAAGTGCGGGGAGGGGCCTAAATCACCCAACAGCAAACTACTAAACCATCATTCTGAGGTACTTTCATGTATGCATTAGTGATTCTCTCCCCTTTCTTTTCCTTTCCTCCATTTTTCTTTTCCCATTTTTCTAGGGGGCGAGATCAAGCCTTCCCCTCCCTCGCGACAACCAGTGTGAGCCAGTGTCATGGAATAGATGGCACAGTCACCTTTCAGGAACATCAGGACTGACCCGGAAGCTCGGGCATCGAATTATGGACCTTACACTCGCTATCGGCCCGCCTCCTTCTTTGTTCGCTATCAACTTCTCAATTTTTATCACCGTGTTTTTGTTGTGTTATCGTTTTGTTAATACACTTGACTGCACGAACGAGATGACAAGCAAATAGACTCGTGGCAGTGTTCCTACGTCAAAATCTATGAATCATCGCTACACTGTGAAAAAAGCTTAATGAACTACAAAAATTAACACTCTTGCAGTGGAGGGTTAATTCGATATTTTCCTCTCACATGGATTCCACTGGTGAATGCATCATTAAGTGAATGCAGTTCGAACTCCAAGACGTGCAGTAAATAAATTGGGGAGCAAGAAGACAGAAGACACACCCACTTCTTGCCTATTAAAGCCTTATAATAGCCCAGGTTGGGCTTACTGCCAAGAAGTAAACATATAGTACTTAAAGGCCTACATAAACGCTTCTGCAAGTATCATCCTACTTTACCAGAATCTGCATTCCTGCAATTCTTGCAAGTGAAACCAGCATTTTCTCCGTCCCGTATGGTCCAACACTGTACTAATTCTTTGGTATTGACCCATATTCAAGACTTTTTGCACGGCGTCGGTCTACGTTAAAGAGGCGGCATTTGTGGAGGAAAATCTGCCACATTCAATATAGGTTTTTCTCCGACGTCACTTTGTCACGTGACTTTCGACTCGCCTGCCATATTGCCCAACTCTTGAGAGGCTCATGCACTGCACAGTAACACACAATAGAGATTGATGTTAGAGAAGAAAAATGACGAATCAAATGAAAGAAATCGCATTTTACGACACTGCTAATAATTGGGATGGTGTTCACACGATATATTTCATATGTTTGGCAGTGCTGTGAGACGAAAGTCAATGGAAAGTCCGAACTGCGTTACGTTAGGGGACTGTACGAACAACGTTAATACTATATAGCCTATAGCCACAATGAAGTGAACACTGTAGTCGCATATGTGAGTTTGGAGTCCAGTTGTCGCGTCTGTAGGAAACCTATAGAAACGCAGATCTTTAGATCTTCACGATTACGGCATCCGACGGCACAGCAAACCTTCACCATTTTACAGCGACAGCGCATCCTATTCCATGAACACGATTCGAGTCTCTGGAATGTCTCTGGAATGACATCATTAGGACGGTGAAAATAGCCGTCAGTGGGCTGCTTTAATAAACATTTCAAGGTGGATTTGATCTCCCATTATGTAGCACAGCTTCTCTTTTGTCGTTGTTATGCCGCTACGAGCATTTCCCTTTTTTGTCGCTGTTGACTCTTATTCTGACTGGTTGTTTTAGCAGCCACTGCTCATTATTATACTTAGTTCTGTTATTTCATTTTGTTTGTTAATCTCTGATTGTTGTTTTATGTTTTTGATCCTGGCATGGCGTTATAAGCCCTTGGCTTCTGCCTATGCCACCATATTGCTCTGTACATTATTTACCGCGTTACTAATTTTCATTTTCTTTATTTACTTGTGATATAGTTTTATGATCCTTATTTAGACAATGACTTTGTGTAACATATCTCTTGCTTTACTTTCCTTTTGTAACTTTCAGAAACGTGGGAAAAACATGTGTTTATAAGTGAATGAACAAACCGTGCTCGTACGTGCATACATGCACTTGACGGCCAATGTGGCGGCATAAGCGAAACCAAGGACTGTATGACGTCATGTGAATTTCCCATATAGTGTTTACTATCGATAGCACAGACGTTGCCACACTACAAGAGAGATGATTAATCCAATCCGATTCAACCAAGAGATCCAAATCTAACTGAACCCCACTGAATCCGTTTTACATAGCTCTATGATCTGATCCGACTCAGATCGGGTCGATTCCGCATTCAGAAGTGCACATCTTTATCTCTCCAGTTTTTGCGTTGAGCTGCACACTGCCGCAACTCAGAACACAAGAGTGTCATATCGCACAATGGCGCTAGATAATTACAAGTTGAATGTATTTGACAAACGATTATAGCGTGTGTTCAAAGCTGTGGAAAACTGATAGAAAAGGTCGTCATAAGGAGCAGTTCACCTTTGAGTGACAACACACGCATTGAGTGAATACGAATGACCTCTCTAAATACTAAAATTTAAATATGTGTGGTTTCAAAACTGGATAAATCTCTATGACCAGATGTGCAGTTTGTTTCTCCGAAAACTCTTTGTTTGTTTCGTTGCACTCTTTTAAAATCAGAAAACACCTATCTTAGTCCGAATGGTTGCAAAGAAACAAACTACGAAAATAAAATGCGCTCTTGGTTGCGAAACCTCCAAGCTTTCAGTATTAAGCTCCAATACATATATGATAGCCCTGTCAAAGTCTGAAATTTATCTGGGTAACTAATTTCCCGGTGTTTTAATAGCACTTGGGAAATGGTAAGATAACGGTAGGAATTGAAGTCCTGGTACTCGTTTCAGGTGCCTCGATTTTCAACATCAATGAGACACCAGCAAACCAGGAATGCAAGTGTTTCTGGTTACTTTTGCGGCTGAGGAACAAGCAGTCAGTTTAATCCAAGGACTTCATTTTCGCATAATCCTGAGTAGATTGGATACATGTATTTGCCTTTAATATA
Organism: Acanthaster planci; assembly: GCF_054643075.1. Taxonomy (NCBI): domain Eukaryota; kingdom Metazoa; phylum Echinodermata; class Asteroidea; order Valvatida; family Acanthasteridae; genus Acanthaster; species Acanthaster planci. Next base: position 13,216,189 of record NC_141779.1, on the reverse strand, counting down.
GAAATTCTAAACGGATATTGAACAATGTGCGTTTTTCTGTTTCTATTTCGGGAATGGGTAGAAAACTGAGATTATAAGTTATTTAACGAGTACAAGTTTCACGAGTAATTATATTCGTGAAACTTGTACTGAGCATAAGCGTCATTTCGCAATCGAAATTCCTGGCTCTCGTTGAAGGCCGAACGTCTGTTGTGCATATAAATAAGTCTTTGAGCATTTGGAAAAACTATCCCAATCTACAGCATAAAGCACGTTCGATATTGGTATTTCTTAATGCAATTTTGAAAACATCTGTTTGGGGTGAAGCAAAATGTTTAGTTCAGCAACTGCGTATGCGCAAGCTTGATCTCTTTCGGTGAATGACTGATGACTTGTCAGAGTCTAAGGCTGTTGCGCATTGTTGCGTTCATTGTTGCAGCTGCATTATATGCCAAGTTCGCATTGTTATCTCCGAAAGTTAAACTTTAATAATAATACCACGGCAACGCCAATGGTTCGCAGAGCAATTGGCGCCATCTTGTGGCTGGAACGGGTGTGGTTGCATATCCCGAGTGACCTACCTAAGGGGGTGGACCGTTCCTCGGGCTATTTCAGCGAGTGTGTCGTGATCCTGGGAGTCGCACCACAACCGTTGACGTGCCTTGCTTGGGATTATTAACGTTAGCGATGTTGACCTCAAGGATTGAGATATATGTAGCATGCCTTCGATCTCTGCTGATCTTGTACCTGTGTGTACCTGACATTCGTTGCCAAGGTAAGGCTCTACATTCAGAAAACACCAACGAAGAAAGAAGAAAAACACTATTCATTCCGAAGTCTCAAGCAAGTGAATTTTCTAAACGCCACGTGTGTACGTAAGTTTACAGAGTTTAGCCAGTGAGTTTATTACGATATAGGTACACTTAAAAAACAGAGCTTCGCTTATCGTTTGAACACTTGTTTTGTATATTACTTCAGAATGAATATCTATTCTCCCCTTGTATTAACAAAAACAAAAACGACGTACACTGTGATCCCATTATTCGTTAAATATCACTTCAAACCCCACTGTCCTTCGATATTGAACGAATTGCCCAAACCACACACAGCATCAGCACGTCAGTCGTATTTCGTAAGGTGTGTGTCGGTGACGAGTGCTATTGAGGTATTGCGTGGATATTTATTTAACTACATTAACTAAGCTACCGCATAAACAATATAGATGTTTTTCACTGGGAAAGAGAGGTGTCGGAAACACGATGTAAAAATTTCGACAAAACTTCGAACGCATTGTTCTAAAAACTCGGTTTTTGTATGTGTATCGTAACTGCTTCAAAATGTCAGGAATGTAAACATAATTATGTGAAAAGCAGGGAAATTGTCATCTGTCGACAAAGGCTCCACACCCTCTATTCCTGCCATGTATGTTCCCGAACACCTGCTGGTAGTTTACAACAGTGTGTTGACCCAACGGAGATCTTTTTTGTAGTTTCATTTTAGCAACGTAAAATCATGAACTGGAATGCACCTGCTGGTTTTGCCAAGCAACATGCCGTAATTAAGTCAAAACTTTGCATATTGTAAGCTGTGTAGGAAACATTTCTGATCACCCTTCTATCAGACACCAATCCAGGAAATAAAGTTATTGAGCTTGAGCTAAAACTGAGCTAAAAAAAGGAGTATCGTCTCTCTTTTGAGATTTTCTCATACTGAGAGGTAAGCTCTGCTTGTCCACAGAAGGCATGGAACTGCTGCTCCAAAGACACATGAAGTAAGATATGAGACGGTGAGAACCCCCCCCTTTGTGTTGGTCAATGTTTCGTGGGAATATGAGGAATTCTTTTCGGGTATCTAGGGGGAAGTTTTGGGTAACAATAGTCTAGAGTGTGGATAGCGATTGGATATGGGGGTACCCTGTCTTATTTCTTGCTGGATATATCTAAAGGTCTCAAAGTACAGTGTAATCAACATTATCGGCAAGACGCAAATGCGAGTCGAATAATTATATCTTACTTTTACAAAATTAATATGCAATATTCAGTATTACATTACATTCATTATTATTGTAAATATCATGATTCCTTTAGGAGCGTGTCAACGTGGGGTATCTCGTAAGTTAGATTTTGGCCAACAGCATACTAAAGAGAATGACCGTAATGGGTTGTCCTATAAATTCAGGGTCCAAAAATGTGACATTTTTGTGTCCCGTTACATTTGAGCTGGGCAATTTGACGTGGACATATCAATAAATTTGATTTCAAATTATTTTTAATTGTTTGGCAGGTAATTTGCATCAATTCAACACTCTTGGAAATAAAAAAAAAATGGTCTAACTTACAAATCATACGTTAGATGTGACAGAGACAGGGAAAAAATTCTAATTTATAGAATGAACCTAATGTTAAGTTTGTATATGACCTGATTAATGTTCCGACAGGGCACATTTGTCACACCGACTATATGCTCTATCTATACATGACCCAGTTACCCAGATATAGCAATGAATAACTGCACGCAAGTAATTATTTTGTACCTGTTAAAGACATCTATGCGGCGCTGATCAAAGGTCAACAATGATTCATCTATTGTGTTATTGATATTTATTTCATATTTTGCGCGCTGGGGATGGGAGATGACTGAGATAAAGATTGCATGGCCGTGGAAATTCAAACCGTGCGTGTGGACACCATATGATACTAGGGGCGCTGTTCATGATATAGATGTACACATCTTATACTCATTATTATTACTCTTACAATTATTTATTCGACCAAAACAATATCACATAGTTTAATAGTTTACAGAAAAGCAAATCAAAGAAAACAAAATTACGAGGATGGACAAAGAATGCAAAAGAAAACAAACAGGCAGGTGTAGGACCCACGAACAAGCAAATACAAGACACGTGACTGTAATGTGGGTCAGGGACTGCAAAAGCGACATTAACTGCTACATGTATTACCTACAGATACGCAGACTCGCATACAAGAAGTAACAAAGACACAACAGACTACAATCACAATGCCCACATGCAAAAAGGACTGGCCCCCAAGGAGGTGATCAAAATGACTGACAGAAAAGCAACGGACGGAATTATGCGTTCGGCAGCAACACGTGACAAAGTGCGTGTAATATTTATGTTCTGATTGATTCGATTGATATCCATTCATTTGAACAGATGAAAAGAAGCAAACAAATAACTGGTATACATACACAGGGTGATGGACGGAGGATACCTGACAACAGCATGAGCTTATACGGAGCTACGTTCCTTAACAAAAAAGTGAAAAAAATCAATGTTTCTTTTAAATAAATACAAGAAATAATTTGATAAAGGAAGAAATCACATGGAATGCCATAGCAGGAATACAAAAAACACACTTGCCATTTATTCTAAATACCGATAAACTATTGGGGCATTAATGGATAATGTCATACATTATACCTTTCCAGACATAATAGCTTTTAGAGTAGTTTTTAAAATCGTGCAAGTTTCTGAAATAAGGGACTGGCATTATTTTATTCCGCAGAAGAGGGCCTTGATGGGTTTAAAAAATAAAGTGGTTTTCGCTTTCCCGATATGAAGCTTGGCTGTTACTCTTGTAATGTGAGTGTAAATTTTATTATATCTCAAGAACACAGAACTGGGCACGCAAGGTAAAAGGAATTGTCTTCGAATTTTTATCACAAACGTTCTAAGATAATATTTATATTTAAGTAGATTTGAAACAATTAAAAATGCTACACAAACCAAGCCTAGCAATAAACGACAATGATTCCTTAATATGAAACCACCACCATTTTATCCCTATTTTTATTTCCATGTCAAATTTCAGGAATGGACAGCACCTAGTGAGTTAAACCAATGACACTTCTATTTCATATTGTATAAAGTAAGCATAAGATTTTCAAAGCTTTCTCTAAATGCTTCGTAAATTGTATTGCGAACTGAAAATGAAACACTTTCCAGTCTGTGAGCTTATGTTCTCAGATCCCTTTTAGATAACTATTGGGCAACAAAAGTTTGCATAAAGCCCACTGGGATCCTCTATATTCAGAGACGCAGTCATTAAAACAGAAGCTACTGCCACATTACAAAGTGTCTCTGTAAGTCACTAATACATGTATGTGCATGCTGCAATCTATTTGGGATTTATAAGGTAGACTGGTCAATAACAAAAGGAGTCCCTGGCCTTTGGTAACACATTGGTGGGTAATGGCATCCGCCATGCCAGTGGAATTAATGCACAACGGACGGACATCATCTGACAAACTTCTGACCTATCGGAAGCTGGTATTCTAATGAGTGCAAACCTGCACAGAGGATATAGTTATTAAGCATGGCATCGATCCTGCCGTTTATCAATAATGAATATGAGCGATGCACCATTGGATGACTTCTGATGATAATACATGTTTCTTAAACTCTAATAATAGCTGCCATTGACTTTTGAGCGACAATCTTCGATAAAGGAAGTTTGGGGATTAATGATTTTGCGTTTGAATGGATTACGTGAATTCCTGTCTGATAAAAACATTGGAAATTGTCATCATTGGCTTGATTGGAAACCTCTGTGATATTTCTAGCTGTCATTCCTCCACGTTGTCCTTGTTGACACTCAAATATTGAGATTTAATCAGCTTCAATAGCCAAATGTCGACGACCTGCTTTCAAGCTTTCATATAAATTTGGCAATGCAAAATTTGATCCCACCTTTGGAGTATTTAAGTGACTCGCTCGTGATCTGTACACTTGCAAATATTTGGTCCTTGATTTTTTTTACACATCCACAAAGATGGTGCTATCTGTGGGTAGGTCATGACCAGGTATGACCAAGCAGAAGTATACGTGTACATCCATGGTTCAACCATTTAACCACTAGTGACTTTGAAGAACAAAAGCCAAGAGCACAAAGCCAAGATTTGAAGCTTTTGGGGAGTTGCTAGATTATGCCCCGGCAAAGATATTTTTTTGATGTGGTCGAAATGCAAAATTTTGCTCAAGGTTGTAAATACATACATGTACATACACATACATATTACATGTACACTGGCAAATAATGATTGAAGCTGACAATGTATAGGGTAGTTTCACGGGAAAGGTTGTAAAATGAAAACTTGGATATTGATGCCTTTTTTGATTGGAAAACTTTGCTGAAACTTAATGCTTTTCGTCTCACATGGAGTTTTACCTTGTTGCAATCTCAAAAAAAAAAGTCAAGGCCTTACGCATTTTGGTTCTCAAGATATGAACTAAAACAGGCGCAAAAACACAAGATTTGGAGTCTGATTCGAATTTTCCACAAACTGCAATTGATGTGAAATAAAATCAAATGGTATGGTAAAACTGCCTGCTTTCGCGTGGACGTTGAGATGTGTTCCAATAAAGTGTATTCCAAATTTCATTGGAATTGGTTGACCAGTTTTTTTTTTACACTGTTTTGAGTGACACTTTGGTTTGTTAGTTAAATGTTTGTACAAAATGTCCTCTCCTGAACACGGTATTTCTTCCGGAATGGAAAGAAATGTAATGTAACTCATTAGCCGTCAACACAACACTACACACTCTAGTCACTTAATATAAAAACATTGCACTACAGTGATCACAAGTAAATAAGATACAAATGCTCATGAATATGTCATGCAAATGTTAGTTAAAAACGTCCTTTCCTGAACACGGCATCCCATGATCTGCAGAAAGTCAGATTTTTGGGGGGGAGGGGCATTAACTGGTAGCTTGGCATAGACTTACAAGAACAAACAGACTAGAAGAAATCGGACTTGAACCGTGCTTGATGATACGGCATTGTCGTTATTAAACTTCATTGTCCTTTCCTGAATATTAAGTTTAACAGAGCACCCAGTTAAGCCACTGTTGCTTAAATTTGATGAAGTGTATACTTATATTGTCTGTAGAGTTTGTGCTTTAAAATTAAAACCAATTAATTGGACAAAAAATGCTAGTATTTTGTTTTGGGGGGGTCATTTACTTGAGCATTATGTCCACATAATATGCGTACTATATGCCCATATCAATTATCCATCTAATTCACACTTAATCAAATATTTATCAGAAATTGGCTGATTTACAGTTTCATGCAGGCAAATTCACAAAATTAATGCATCAGTTTGTCCTAATTTCAGTAAGATTTACTGTTTTAGACAAGTTTTGGGGTATTAGAGTGTTCAGGAAAGGACACTTGTTAACAACTTCAAAACCATCTACCTACACGAGTTTTTAACATTACACTCTGTGTTAACAGCCATTTCATTGATTTTACCATAGAGCTCTGTGGTTTTGCCTATGAAAAATGGAACACTTCAGCATATCATGCATTGATCATGTGCTGATCACTCTTCTGTTATTTTAATTGCATACATTTCTAAAGCATCCTTCAGTATAGCTTTCACCATGTATGCATAGACTCATGGAGCCACGTTTTCAAATGGTTTTAATTCCTGCCTGAACATACCCACTGTAGACACCGAATGTACAGTACATGTATAGTGCACTGTTAATTAAACAAGCAACCTTAACAAGGCAGAGAAACTACAAAATAAAATTTAACTGGGACCTCAGGAAGAGAAAGAAATGTCTGACTTGTCTGAGGAAGGGGCCTTGCAGGACAACTGTGTATTTAAACAAACTGAAGGAAAAAACCCAGTGATGTTTATGAGGAATACAAAGTAAAAGAGAGAAAGAGAAAGGCAAAATGCTATGAAAGTTTATGGCAGAAGTAAACTTGCTGAGGTCGATATTCTTTAAAATGATAAGCGCAAATAATTTGTTCCTGCACAGTTTGTATGTATTCATGCGTATGCATTTCTTTGTAGGGGCTACCATAGGCCAACATCAGTACTTGTGTCACTCTCACAGCCCACAGCAGGGTTTTTAGGAAAATACCAGAGGGGATTTCCCCTTACGTCATTGTGAAGGCATGTTTACAATAAATTATTTCTTTGCAATCAGCTGCTGATTTGTGAGAAATATGTTTCTTAGGTCTTTACTTACTTGTTTAAAATTGTAAAATAGTGCAAAACTGCAACTTTGTAAGCTTGAAATATGATGAAACTGGTACATTTTTAGCAATATTTCATTAAATTTTTGGAAAATCCGTGCTGGGTGGTACAGCCAATTTGAATCCCGAGACTTAGGCGGAAATTTACAGTCCTGGGTGGCGCTGCCTGGCGCCACCCACCGTGGCTAGAGCGCTGGCGTAGTAGCATAATTATATGGACCACATCACCCATGTTTACCAGTTTTATTTTGCACTTTCACAGCAAAACATGTTAAAGTGATTATACTGGTTCTGTCTGTCCTTCTAATTAGCTTTATGATAAAATTTCTCAAAATGTTGCTTTATAAGATCAAACTTGATGGAAGGTAGCATTATGTTAAAACTTTGTCCTTTCCTGAACAAATGAATTGTTTTCATTAAGAGAGCATTTAGAGAGGCCACCATAATTCTTGAATGCAGTAACCTAGGAAAACAGTTCTTTGACAGCTGTTCTCCCACATGTAACCCTTGGACAAAGGAGAACATACTGAGCAGGATGCATGATTTTCGGAATTACATGTAGTTGAAATGACAGGTGGTATTTTAAGAAAAAAAGAGAGTAAAAAAATTAATTTTCCCGAAATATCAGAAAATATGCATTGTTTTTAACAGCATAACTTGCATGAGCGTTGAAGACGTGAATTGTGGTGGCTGTTAACCAATTTAAAGCAACCCCAAACATGTCTGGAATGTGGAAATAATAGTGAATGATATATACATGTACCTTCAGTTGACAAAGTTAATTATGACATGCCAAATGGAAAGTGTCTTGAAATTAAAACAGGAAAAGGTTTAAGCCTTGAAATTTGCATTTTCTGTTACCTTTATCCATACACTTACAATAGCCAAACATGGTTTATTGATATAAAAAGTTTCATTTTTGACCACTTGTGACACTTTTTTTGCAACCTTTCCCGTGAAACTGCCCTAAAAGAAGTTAAAATATTACAAACATGGCAAAGGGTGGTGGGCCTCGTGTCAATCATCATACGTGGTGAAGATTGCAAGCATAATACTGAACAATAAATACAAGACAGCTGGTATGGCTCCCTAATATAGACATACAAACTTTGAAGTCCACAGCCGGCAATCAGATAAAGGAAAATGAAACACAAGAGATGCATCACAAATATGGTTAAGCCTGTGGAATACGAGCATCCATTTAAAGGTACAGCACACTTACATGTATATACCTAACACAGTTTATTGAAAATGATCCATTGGAAAAGTTTGTCAAATGGCAAAATACGACGAAACAGACAGCAGAAAACGGCTAAACCCATGCAATAAAAAGTGAGAGTTGATGTACAAAAGAAATGAGATTTCAAGAGATTGAATTAACAGGCAGCAGGTCAACAGCGCCCTTTATCAAGGGACCCTGCTTGAATGAACCAAATTAATGGCTTGGCTCAGCTGGTCAAAAAAGCCGGAGGAAGCTTGATGGACATAATGGAGAGAGCCCCAGTTTGTGGTTTATCATCTTTTGAGGTCTGAACTTCCCGGCATTTCAGTGTTTCATCCAGTGCCACTGTGAAAAATCCCAAGTTAGTGGCACAAATTGGAGCAATGAAAAGTAGTTACCATGGTTACACTACATGTAAGTTGTGCATGGCTGAAATGACAGTTATATTGACGATGAATTGAAAAACCAAAACCTGCAGCTGTCCCTCTTGTCTGGGCCACCAACTGTTGCCAAGGGGATTCACCCTAGGTTAACCAAATAAATATATACCAATATGATAAAGACTCACCCCCGCACATTTTCTTGAAAAAGGGGTTCCTTGCTCTATGCTAAAAACGAAGTAGTCCGAACGGTGGACCTCTGACAAAACACACTGGGTTAGAATTGGCTGCAGGCCCGGGCGAGCTGACCATGCGCGCCCGCCGGCGCCCTGGCCTTGCTGGTAGTGGTGTGTGACCGGCAACTAAATTAAATGTCTCCTTTCTTTGAGACAGGTCAATCAAAAACCGTCCCTGCACTGTTGTTAAAACAAACCTGAATGAAAACTGTAAAAATTATCTTGACTTCTGAGAACAGGATCTAAATGTGGAAAGAGATGAAAGTTGTCACGCGATTTCACACTTGTGCGTGGTTGTTGCGAAGGTAGAAAAGATGGCTGAAGGAGAGGGTTTATTTGCATATGCATTGAAGAACTTAAGAGGTCTAAGGTCACAGCATCTTCCACGTGGTACGCATACTGCCTCCCGCGGGGGCCGGGCCAGTGCTCGATCGAGGCCTCCCTTAAAATTACTGATCAATCGAAGCGTGCTATGCGTGCATGGAGAGAGACTCTGGCGCAGAATGTGAGACTGTTTCCAAACTTCCTTTCCTTTGAATCTTGCAGTATGGGTCCCTTAGCACAACCTGCCGCGGGACTCAAACAACGGCAACTTCCTGCGGTTTGCTGGTTCTTTCAGTAACAAGGCAGACATTCAACCAGCGTACAAGTTGTAGGTCATGTACTGTTCTGCACGTGTACGTTGGACCATGTTTACGAGTCTAACATCACCTCCTGCATGTATGTGCTGCTCAGCAAGCCTATGAAATGTATGATCAAAGGAAGAATTAGTTCAGGAGGCAGAGGGAAATGATACTAGGCCCATACTGGTTGCCCTCCACACGCTCCGTAATGACGTAGTTATTGAATTGTATTTTGCCTAGTGAAATGATTTTTCTATACATATAAAAATGACAGAAAATAGTTTTACACAAATGAGTCAGTATTTTCCCTCCTAAAGTAATACTTTTCTGGACATCTTTTTTGCTTTCTGACCCCCTGCATATGACCTCACGTTATAATATATGGCATTTCTTTCTTCCTCTAGGATAGGCTTGATTGTAATCAAGTTAAAATAACAAAGAATAGCCTCTGACTCTGCCTTTACACAAAGGGTCTATTCTATAGGTCACTGTAGAGAATATCTGCTAACATCCATAAATGGAACTCTTTCCAGTATGTGAATATATTTACAGTACAATGTTAGGAATTGTGATTACCAAATACTTTGCAACACGAGCTAACAACTCATCCATCCAGGGACTCTGCAGGACTCCCATTAAGAACTGAATATTTCACTTGGATTTATTTTGTGCAGGGCCAAGCTTGGTCTGTCCCAATATCTTCACCCCGCCAGATGCCAATGAGAACTATGCTACTGTGTACTGGCCTATCCCGCGTTCGATGGATGTGGATGGTGACCCCGCAGCCGTTACCTGCAACCCGCCTCGGGGAGGCAAATTCGAGAGGCAGATCAGCATTGTGCAGTGCACGGCAGTGGATACGTCCAATCGTGAAAGGACTACCACGTGCCAGTTGTTAATTGCCGTGAGTAAGTACATGTACCTCTTGCTAGGAACAACCTTAATTTAAACATAATGAAGGTACTTATATACATAGATGAAAGGCAGTGTAAGAATGATTGAAATCCCCCTACAAGTAGTTTGCAATCTTTACTTTTAGTACCCTTTCCCATTGTAACATTGGATTCCTCACCCCTCCTCAGCCGTCAAGAATGATCAGAATTCCAGATTTTCTCACAAATTTGACACTATATCCACAAGATAATTAAATACAGCTGTAAGATTCCAATTAAGGCTATACACTGGGAACACAAGGTAATTTCGGAACAATAAACAAGTTTTAAGAATTAATTTTAGATTTTTGCCCTGCCCGACGTGTATTATCACAATGTAGATTCAGTCTTTGCCCCTGAAGGTTTGTGAAAAACAATAAGCGCACTCGGGTGGGACTTGAACCTACGACTTCCTGCTTACCAGTGCAGGCGTCTTAACCACTCGACCACCGAGCTTACCAGTGTTGGCTGGCTGGTTCATCGGGCAGGGCAAAATTCTTCTGAAAATAATTAACATCTCCTGGCCCAAATTCATCCTTGGAATGAATTCAGGAATACTATAGCCTGGAGTCCTAGCTGTAAGTATGGACTTATTGTTTTCAGTTTCAAAGCATTTAGACAAAACGTACTTTTATTGGAAATCAATCTGAGCAGGATGTTATCGCCCTCTTTTTAACATTCAATGTTGAAGTTATTAACAGACTGACATTTGCCAGATCAACCTACATTGCTGACTGAATTTTAAGTCAAACTGAAATACCAGTAATATCTAGTCTCACTGGCTGTTGAAAATTCGTGTCAAAATCTGTCCAGCTCCAAGATTCAACAGAGGCTGCCCACCGGACATTTCTCAGGAGAATTCTATGGTTACTTTTGCCAAGCCCATTGGTGAGCAGAATTTCGCTGGGGGTGATCTCTCCCCAGTTGAATGCAGCCATGAAAGCGGTGATGTGTTTGAGCCGGGGTTGACTTTGGTCAACTGCACTGCAATAGACACATCGATTAATCTGGAGGCCACCTGCTCCTTCAAAGTCTCCATTGGGACTTGTAAGTCAACAGTTATTCTTGTAGCCATTCTTCGGAATTGAGCTAAAATGAAAACCTATTTACTAAACCCTGTTTGCCTTTGGCCCAAATAAAAAGACACATGAAGGCAATTACATTTCCAGCATGTGGTACGATGAGTATCTAAACCTGTGAATAGTGTTCCTAGGAAATTTCTTGAATTTCATTTGATTTTTTGTAATTTTGAATTCAGTTGAAATCAAATTCTCTATGTTCATAGCATATTTGAGGCACATGCATCATCTTGAAATGATGTAGATCCCCTTGAAAATGGTACCAGTATCGCAGTCCTCCATCAAAAGTATTTGACTGCAGTCTGGTGAGCTGTTATTGAACTTTTTGGCTCTGGCCAGTTCGATCAAGCCATTTGAAAAGGATTTAGGTTTTTTTCTTTTCAGTGCCCAAATTTGCCAATCTTGGTTCTTGTGGTGATGCTGCCATTGTCAACACGGCACCTGATGATGGTCAGAACACGGCCACTGCCATCACCGGCCGGTGGACACGGCCAACCAAGGACGGTGGGGGCGACGTCGTCTGTGACCCTGATCCAGACACCCATACCTTTGTCGCGGGGGTTACCACGGTGACGTGCATGGTAGCCGACTCCAATGTACCCTCTCTTATCGACACCTGTTCCTTTAAAGTTCGTGTCTGTAAGTGGTATTGATGTTCTGAACTCAATAATTACTGTCCCTGTCAAATTTATTTCTAGATTTAATATATGAGTCCACATGTATATTGCCCTCTTTCTGGTCATACATTAAAGAAAATCTGGTAGGCGTAGCGAGTAAAAGCCATTCATCTCATGAATGTTTATCATTTACCATACTTGTACACTTTAGGACATGACTATATAAAAATTTGAATATTTAATTAATTTCACTCCAGATACCTATAATTTTTATGCATTTCCTTAAGATTTGACTTCGTGTGATTTTTGTTTTTTAAATTTGGAAAGCCATGCCAAGAACATGTACTTGTAAAATCAAAAAGATGTTTGTCCTCAGTGAGTAACTTTATCAGTCTTATATTTCAACTTGAGATTTGACTTTCCACCACAGTTCCTACATTCCCAAATGGGTGTCCGGAAACAATCATATCAGCCAACGGCATGGATGTTGACTTTACCCCACCTAATGCGATAGACTCAGTTAGTTCCACAATACCCGGTACTTGTGACAAGGCCAGCAACGACACATTTGAAAGTGGCGAAACAACTGTACGGTGCTCTGCGATGGACAGTGTTGAGACTACGCAGACCGTTACGTGCAGCTTTGTAGTGGCTGTTGGCACCCGTGAGTTACAAAGTGTGGAAAATTATATGTACCTATCCAAATTTCCTGCAAATGAGGGACAGGTAATAATCAGAATGCAGTTTCATACATGCAGTTTGGGTTGGTTACAAATCTGTTTGTTGTATCACAAGGTAAAGTAATCACGTCTAACTGAAAAAAAAATCATCATCACTTCAGCTTTCCAAGAATGTATTAATAAACAGAGATGCCAAAATGAAGAGCCCAAAACTATCAAATAGCCCAAATAACAAAAAACAGTTCATTTTAGGTCCATCTTTTTCCACTAAAGTCATACAGAGAATAATCCGTGGAAACTGTATGTATCGTGTGTAGGAAAAGACTTGTATAATTCATTCTTGAACAGTCTACCTTTAATCGTCACATCCTTTTTTTCTTTCCTCAAGCGCCTGATTTTGATTCCCGTGGCTCGTGCGACTCTAGTCCAGTCAACGTCCCTCCAGACGAGGGCAAGATGACGGCAACAGGGATTGTTGGGCAGTGGACCCGACCGACCCGGGCTGGAGGGGGCCAGGCCACCTGCAGCCCTGACCCGGACACAACGACCTTTGTGGGAGACAGAACTGAAGTTGCGTGCACCATACAGAATGATCAAGCACCGTCCATCACGACCACTTGCACTTTTGATGTCGGTGTATGTAAGTCAAAAGTCTTTTGTTTTCGTCAATGTGACATCACAGAAGTCTCATCAGAACAAAGCTGCCTAGAAATAAGACTGATTTGGTGCATGCAACTAATTAGATTGTTTTGCAAGATCCCAGTAAAATGACCAAAAACGGTGGATACTTTATTCCAGTGTTGGAAATTTTTAACCTGTAATATCCATGAAATTTCAAAAAGCTGTATATATTTGTGTTTTCCTTTGCTTTTGCAATATGTCGAAACCTCATTAGATTTCTTGTTTATTCATAAATCAGATCAGCTATAGCTAGCTGGTCCACATTGTATATTTTTTTCAAGGACTTGACTCTAAGTGATAATGAGAAAAATGAAATTTTTATAGTATCATGGAAGACATCTCTTTTTGACCTGCTCAGTTCCAGCTTTTGAAAAGGACACATTGCTAGGAAACCCATTTCGGTCTCCAGACCCTGGGGCCAACTATGCAACCTACGCCTATCTCGATCCCCTGGCTAAGGATAGCAATGGTGCATCTCTGCCCGTGGTCTGCAGTCCTATGTCGGGTGCCCAGTTTGGCGGGGGAACACATGAAATACAGTGCATAGCCACTGATGCTTCTGCCAATCAAGATTCCACTTACACATTCAACTTGACCGTCGGTGAGCATTTCTGTTTCCAACTTACCCCGAGATCAGTGGGTTCCTGTTCTACAGGGATGTCAGTGGCCCTCTTTGATTATGAGCACATTAAAGTTTTGCAGATAAGACAGATATTGGTGCATTGGTGGACACCCCTTGTATTAAGGGTTGCGGTCAAAATAATGATTTTTAATTAGTCAGTTTGTAATATGGGATCGGCAATTAGAGGGTTACTCTATCTGTGTATCTGGTTTCAGCAATACAGTTTGAAAAATGATATCTTTATGTAGACTGGATTAATTATGAATTAAAACATCATTCTCTCCAAGAAACGTGTGATCATGCTTTAGCTTATGCATAGATATGGGGAAACATGTTAATAACATTGAAATTTTGTTAAATTAAACCTTTTATGTTTTCCTTGTCTTGTCTATGTACATGTATGAACACAAAGCACCCGTCTTCAAGACCCTTTGTCCGAATGACATAATCCAGGCAACCAATCCAGTCAGCTTTCCGGTGCCAATAGGAGGCGATGATCCTAGAGGAAAGCCATTTCCTGTCACCTGCACAAAGAATGACGGGGACGTTTTCAATCCAGGCACAACTGTTGTCATCTGCACAGTCACAGATCCTGTGACCAAGCTGGTGGCCACCTGCTCCTTCACGGTCACAATCGTTGTTGGTGAGTAAAAAAGAATTGAACACCTCGAGAGATCAATTTCACCAATTTTGATAAATCTTTGGAAGATTGTCCGATAGGGCTGAAGTCCAAATGAAGGTTTTTCCGAAGACCCATAATTACACAAGAAAGTGGCTGGTTGAACAGTGACAAAGGAATGCTTTCAGGAGTTGGACAATTTCGTCTTTCTTAATCATTCAGAGCACAGCTCCTTTTACTTGAAATTTTGATGCCATATGAAACTTTTTAATTTGAAGAAGCAAGAACACATGGATCAAGACAAGTTCTTGTAATTGTGTTGATAAAAAGGTAAGGGTAAAGTGTTAAAATTCAGTTTAGGTGACTTAATTTGGGTTGTATCAGGGTCCAATCTATTGTTGATGCAGCCGAGTCTATCACAAGCCCTTCCACATGACCCGTTATAAGTATTAAGGGTGAACAATGAAAAAGGAATCTTTTCACAGTTTGTTTGAATAGCTGTGACTTGACTTTAGATTGAAATCAATGTGATGAACTTGAAGGGACTTGTGATGAACTCTAGTACAACACCATAGTCTGTGATTATTTGGTTTGTAATATTCTGTTGACAATGTTATGCTTCTTAATCATGGTTTACAGCACCTACGTTTGATGCTTCTCCTGCTTGCGATGAAGACTACAACACCGAACCAGCCCCGGGAGAGAACAGGGCTATCGCAGTGACCTGGCCAGAGCGCGCAGCTACACAGGCCGATGGGAACCCGGCAAATGTGACCTGCGAGCCAGTTCCTGGCTCGGACTTTGAGGCCGGAGACACCAACGTGACGTGCACGGCAGCAGACACCCGCTTACCACCCTCAATTACCCCTACCACAGACTGTGTCTTCAGAGTTCGTGTGTGTAAGTTAAATGGGAAGAATAAGAATTGTGAACTTTTTTTCAAAATTCCAGTTCTACCTCTATGTTTGCATTGTCAAACCAAAAGCCTTTTTTTTTCAAACCAATGGCCATTATTGCCATATCCCCGGTTTCAAGATTTTAAAGATACTCTAGAACAGATTGAGGTTGTTCAGCTCAATGTGCAAAGAGCACGTCACTTAAAAGATGGTTAATTTACCCTCACAGACCCAACATTTGTTGAGGGATGTCCGAACAACATAATTCAAATTCCGGATGACTCTGGACCATCTACCATTGTTAACTTTGAAATACCGGAGGCCGCCATCGACTCTGGTGGCAAACAGGCAGCCAATGTGACCTGTGACCCCACTAGTGGTTCTGCCTTCCGAAATGACAATGAGACGGTTGTCACCTGTACAGCGATAGATTCAGTGACATTGGGTGAAGCTACCTGTTCCTTCACCATCAGGTTCTTGGCAGGTAAGCCTTTAAATACGGGTGGAGTTGAGACACATAGTCCTGCTTTTGGTGGAATTTTCATGACTTCGTTTAATCAGCAGGTCTTAATTATTACTATGCATTGTACCCCAAAGCATAGTAAAATAGCAAGCAAAGGTTAAAGCCACTCAAAATGTAACATTATGTTCAAAGTATAGTTTGTTCATAATGTTCACATTTTCCCGTTTAAATAATTATGGTTTGAAGTTAAATCTGTGACGTTGTCAATTTTTGGTTTATCTTGCCAAGTAAAGGACAAGGGTGTTGCCAACCTGAAATATTTTTAGAATTTTTGTGTTATTGTAGCAAGCAACATTTTTACCACTGAGCTGTACTAAGTTTTGTGTGTTGTTGACTATTAAGGAATGGTATATTTTGCAGCACCCACATTCAATGCCACTCCACCCTGCGACGAGAATGTCAATGTGCCCCCAGCTGCTGGAGAAAACATGGCTGTGGCAGTGACATGGCCGAAGCGTGCAGCCACCCAGGAGGATGGCAACCCGGCAATGGTGACCTGTGAGCCGTCTCGTGGCTCCAACTTCCCAGGAGGCAATAATACAGTCACTTGCATGGCAGTAGATGAGCGCGCACCGGACACCCTGCAAACCACCTGTGACTTCCAAGTTCGCGTCTGTAAGATCATATCTCACTTGGTGTCCAAACGTCAGCTATGCTGAATCATGTTAGTTAAAATAGGCATCATTTTAAAGAGGAACAAAGCAGAACAAGTTTTGCCCAAAATTCACATTTGAACCTAAGCACAGCAAACTTGTTGAACCTGGATGATAAAAGGCAGTAAACAGTACATGTTATGCTAAGGTCTCTTACCAATCTTCAACTGCCTTTAAGAGCAGTTGTGCATAACTGCATGAGATATTTTATCAGAACTCTCTTTAATTACTAGACAACACATGCCCTCTTCAGAATTTCGTCTAAATATGTCTTTAGAATCAGTCCAATCCTGGAGTGTCATGCACAGATTATACACCAGTTGTTTGCGAAACAGATCCCACCTTCGTCACCGGATGCCCAGCCGATATCGTTGAAGCCCCAGAGTCAGGAGGGACAACGCTGGTGGAATTCCAGATCCCAGAGGGTGCCCCAGACTCCACCGGTGCAGCTGCAAATGTTACCTGTGAGCCACCCTCTGGATCCTCCTTTGCAAACAATGTCGCGACCGAAGTCACTTGCACCGCCATCGACTCGGACAATGCAACTTTTCCTAGCCCGGCCACCTGCACTTTCAAAGTCATCGTTGGCATAGGTGAGACCTCTCAGAGTGAATGTAGTTCATCGGGTTCACAGAATATCTCTTATTTTGGAACATACATTTTGAGTGGCGTAATTATACAGGCTTTAATTTGCAGTGGGCATTTGGAGTTACTAAGACCTGGAGTTGATTGCTCAATTTCAACAGGGTTGGTAATTGTTACTAGCAACGCAAAGCTTTTTTATGCACTAAAATGTGATTGGAGCATAAGGGGTATCAGAAGGTTTTCAGGGTGGAGGTCCATTTTAAGATAGTAATATGGTGAGGAATTGTCTTAATACAAGTAAGCATGTTATATGTACTGTGAAAATGAAGTAAGGTTGAAGCTTTGCATGGTTAAGTAAAATTATAAGTTTTGAGGTAGCACGCGTAAAGATAATATAAGCCCCAAACAGTCAAATAAACCATCATTTTATCATTGGAGAAAGTTATCCACACAACAAGCCACAGACTGATTGTTTTGAGGGAAACTTGGCTCCATCACTTGTTCTATGATAAACATTCTATGTACAGCCCCAACTTTTGCCAAAGGCTGTCCGGCAGACATCGTTGTTGCGCCAGATGAGAATGGACAAGCCACAGTGACCTGGGATGAGATCACAGGCAATGAGGATTCCACCGGCCAGCCGGCTGAGGTTAATTGTGACCACAAGAGTGGAAACACTTTCAACCAAACTGAAACTTTGGTGACTTGTATAGCCACTGATGCTGGAACCACACTGACCGCAAATTGTACATTTAGGGTTATACTTGGTAAGAGTTAAATTTACTAAATACAGTAAAAGAAAATGAAATCTCAGAGGAGTGACATGGCAAACGACAATCAGTCAAATGTGTGGCAAATAAAAAGGATATCTAATCTCCAATCAATGTCTTGTCTCTTAGTGACTAAAATTGTGAGTATGAAATTTGCAGGTTATAACCAATCCAAACGAATTGGACTTCACACAAAAATACAAACCCTCTATTGTTAGAAATGAAGCATGATGGAAACCGATTTATAACTAACTGTAAATCACCTTTGTTGATGATGAGGATTATAGTGATTTTAACGATGAGAACAGTGGAATAATGATAGTTTGAGTGAAAACGATGTACAAAACTCTTTTCTTTAGTGGATTTGGGTTGCAATGAGGGCTGAGGCTCTCCAAACATTGAGCAAAAATTTTTGTTGATACGTAATGTGAGAAAGGCTTTTTCTTGGGCCTGTTTCATTTCTCTCCCTTCCAAGAGCATATACATTTACAGTTAGAAGGCCCAACAGATCCTCACCCCTCAGTAAGGCTTTAAAGTTACAAAAGGACATTTCCTAATTTTTGGCCCCCCTTCCAAAAAATAAATCTTAGTTCCATGAAACATTAATTAATGTTAGATCCACCCTTGAACTCTTTCATCCACCCTTGAACTCTTTCAACTTTTTTGAGTTCTTCATGCTTGTATGTTTGAGATGGAACAACGACTTGTTTCCTTGTGTTGCTTCCGAGATTCTGAGCCACCCATTCTGGATTGCCCAAACAATTTCAACATCACTGCCAACCCTGGCACGAATACGGCGAACGTCACATGGGATGCCCCTGTAGTCACCGACAACTACACACCACAACCGGACATACGAGTTGCGTGCATACCAGAAACTGCCACATTCTTTCCCTATGGTGCGACACAAGTGGTCTGCTATGCTGCTGACTCTCTTAACAATGTTGGAACATGCTCTTTTGAAGTGGAAATAACAGGTAGTACACATTAATTAAATATTCATAATCATTGCATGTGTGAGAACTAACACAAGTTCAGAAGCTTCAAAGGTGCACTCCATGTTATACGTAGACATGACAAAGTCAGGTCAGGTCTTCAGCTGAAACTCTTCATCTGCATACATTCACTTAATCGTCTTTGAGTACTGTACCCACCGTTTTTCACTATTAAAGTTGACCAGGTTGATCCATTGTTATTTTGTCCTTCCTGTTTACCGGTGTCCCTGATGATTGACCGTGTCCAGGTGCAAACTGTGTTGAGACATGCCCAGACAATTCAGTCTGCATGCTACAAGAGGATGGCGAGTCTGTGTGCGTTAGCAACCAAGGATACACTGGGCCAGAATGCACAAGTAGGTTTCCACCACTGGAAAAAAGACTTCATTCATCTTTCCAAGATAAAACCTACTCACATTTTAGTTTTTTTATTTTTTTTGCTGGGCCACAACTGTTTCCTGCCCAGCTGATTGTCCACTCAACTGTAAACCTTTCTTTTGCACCATCACGAGTGCATGATTTTGTTAATTTTGGGCCAAATCTGTGGATATATAAACCACAGGTAACGTTCACCACCTGTGGTGAAAAAGAGAGCAATATTAAAACTGCTTCTGAGGCATATATATTTAGATTTATCTTTCAAAGGATAAACGGAATGCATAAAGTGGCAAAGTGGGTGAAATGTCTTTCACAATAGTGGTATGTAGCATAGCCGGGGGAGTGCAGAGTGGCACATTGTAGTAGGATGGGAGATTTTCAAAACAAAGTTGGAATGCTGAACTGGGGTTGTAAAAATGATGAAGAGTATGTTTTGCAACAGGGGAACTTAAATATAGCCTTGGCTACCCACCTGCAAACGTGTGAAAACTCAACTTTTTAGCTGATTTCAGCTCTTTTGGTTTAGATGCTGACCTTGAATTTCAGTTGTTTGTGTACCTGCTGTGTACAAACATATGGGGACTTTTTACATTTCAGCTTTTTGCAAGCTCCTTTCAGCTTTAGTTTCAGGTGGCCACTCAAGACCCGTGCACCTGTGAGATAGCACAGTGCTCTTCATTGCTTGTGCAAGGAGTAGATATCAAAATGCAGTTTTGTGAATTTATTAGAAATGTCACAACTGAGATTTGTTTACGAACAGATGTGGATGAATGTGCCTCCAGCCCGTGTCATTCAAATGCCATCTGCAGCGACCTCGCCCCGCCTGATTTCTACAGTTGCGAATGCCAAGAGGGCTTCTATGGGGATGGGACCTACAGTTGCGAACGTGCGTTTCACTTGTCTGACTAAATTTGATTGTGAATTTTTGAGTCCTCTCTCATGCAGGACTTGTACAGTCCTTGAAAATCCTAGAATTTTAAACTCTGTTTGTCAAGGCTGTGAAGGGAAAAATGTCCTTAGAAATTCATCTTTAATTTTGTAACAAAAGTATTAATTCATGCACAGTGATCATGAGACAATAAGGGTTTCAAAATACTCCATTAGCTGGTGAAATCGACACCAGTTACTTGGATGGGTTGAAAAAGCCACCGTCAGTAGTGGATCTGTGTCCCACAAAACTAGCAGTAATGAGCAGCTGATAAGTGCCAGCAATGTGCTGTGCGTCTTACATACATTTATGCCAATCGGCATTGGCAAGCCATGTAAGATGAAAATTTTGTTTGTAATTATTTGTCCTAGGTTACTTCCCTCCTGAGTATCCAGACATACTGCTACCAGGTTAGTAGAAATTTGAAAGACTTACATGTATATGTATGGAAGGGCTGAGGTCACACACCCTTAATGGAAACCAGTTTTAGAGGCATTTTAAGGTTAGGGTTATTTGTAGCAAAGGGAGGAGGAATAGTTAAGGAAACCATCAACAAAAATAAAGCTTCAAAGAGTGTTCATATTGCAAGAAAAGTCAATACTCTCAAGACAGGTTCTTATTGAAGTGTACCAAAACAAAGGAATGTCCTCATAAATAATGTTTGTTCCCATGTGCTACCCTTGCAGGAAATACTCGGCACTACTCTATCAGTGAACAAAAATATTGCATGTTCAGATCACATAATATGATGTCAGTCAACAGCCAACAGTCAACAGCTGCCCTTCTGCCATCTTGAAATAATTCATGCATGTGACATGTGTGATAGAAGGATATAAACCCGATGTGGTTGAGAGTACGCTGTCATACTCCTGCTGTCTGTGTGATCAGAAATCTTACTGTACTCGTTTTCCTGTATTTTTCTGTATCAGGCGGAGCTTATGATCTGAAGAAATTGTTCTTGGTTGTCCTTGCAATTGCCGATCCATCCACCAGTGACTGCAACCCTGATGTCGATACAATGTCATTTGAGTGCTCCACACTTGTGAGAACCTTCAAGGAGCTTGTAAGTTCTATGATGTGTCAGGATCCTGCTGGATATAAATTCAAAGAAGCTGAACATGAAAAAAGTACACCATTCTGTATAGACCCCTTGCAGTTGGTACTCAGTGACAGTTCCTTTAACATGGCTAGGAATCATTAAAAAATGTGAAGTGCAAGCCCTCCATTAACGTGGAAGAAAGTTTTTTCCTGGACATTTCAAGACTGAAAATTGAGGCAGAGTAAGGGCGTTATCTACACAAATAATTTTTGTGGGCACTTTTTACTCTGGTCCATTGATACTTCAGTACAGTGAAGAATTTACCATAAAATATACATGCATTCTGAAAAGAAAGGTGCAAAATGGTCATGCGAATTTATTGTGGAGGAAAACTGGCCCATATTTTGTTATGTTTTGATTGTCTGTGATAAGGTGTTACCACTGTATAAGAAGGTATCAAAGGGTGGCTTTTTGGATATCAAGATAAACCAAACAGATTTAAGGTGAGAACCCCTTTATGTAATTTTTTCACTGGCTACAGTTTTTTAATAAGCTTTTTAGGAAAAGCAGTCTTTCCTAGAAAAAGAAAGAATTCTATGATGATGCGATCTGTCAGAGCTTTACTTACATGCAAGAATTGTATTCATTCACCAAGAGTACAGACCAAAAAGTGTGACCGACATTCTATCTTTCAAGAGAGGGCAAGTCTGTAACAACTGTAGAGCATGAAAAAATTATCACCCTTGATGTACTTTTTGAAAATTGTACATTCATCCTGTAAAAGGTTTATGGCAGATGCAGCATTTACTAAAGGGAGGGGCTGGGGTGTTCATGAAAATGGGGTACCCCGAATGGAGATAAACCCAAACACGTACTGACATTTATTAAAGATAATAATTCCTGTCTATAAACTGATTGAATCACAGCACTCAATTTCACAGGTTGTTGAGCAAATGATTTTCTGCTAACAAAACGGCTATCCACTTCATTAACACCATAAGCAGTAAGCACATGAGAAAGCTCGGTAACTTCAGTGGCAGAATTTGCTTAAAATAATGACGTAACAACAGAAATTTCCATTTACACAGATCTAGAGTGACTGCAAAATAGTGCTTAGGCTAGTAAAGTTTTTCTGCAAGTTAGCACAACCTGTCAACATCAGTTGGGGATTTCCTTTTGATCACAGGAAAGGCAGTGTTCTCATTCCACACACTGTGTCCTACAACTACTCGGATGCAGCCATCCGAGAAATGCAGCCAGCCGTGTTTTACGCGAGGTCGGTGCAGCCAGATGTGGAAGCCGGCAGAGTAGGCAGCTTGCAACTGGATAAAAGCTGCAAGGAATGCACGAGTCCAAAAGGCAAGCATCTTCGTCCATGCGCATGACATGCTTGAGCAAGATACGGTGTATGTTTTTTTACATAAAGAAACGATGCCCTTTTGGGGGCAGACTGCTGAGCAAGTTTGACAGTTATCTTTTGTAGCGTACAATTTTCTCATGTGCACTGTATGTGAATCTCATCAGAGTGGATAGTGAAAATTATAGAAACAACACTGGAATCTGATGAAATGGTTGAAGCAAGTGGTCAAAGAGACATACCTTGTACACTACCCTTTTGGCTGTTGTAATAAGCCATTTAGGAAAATTTGAATAAAATCTGGTGCACTGAGTTATCTGATTGCACATAAACATAACAATTTGAATTCCCTAGACTGAAGACACTGTTGCTATACCTCGTGATTTGGGGCAGGCCTTTGCATAGCGACCACCATCTCTCGAATGGTCTGTTTCCTTTGTGCCCTGCTTATCAGTTGAGAACAGCGGTTTTATTATGGAATATTCAAATTGTTATGTTCACGTAAATTTAAAGAACTCAGTGTACCAGATTTTATTCATCTTTAACTCGCCAAAGGCTTATTATGAGAGAGTTGTAAAGACCAATCCTGTGACAAATCCACAGGATACTACATTGTACTATGAACTGTCAGCATAATGCCAGTTTCATTTATACAAATAAGGGCATGCCAGATGAATGTGACACAGAGCTTACAATTTCTAGCCTTTTATTTGCCCATATGATATCTCTGAAATGTGTTGGAATTGTCACCTTTGCACAAATATTTAAAAAATATTCATCATTCTCCTGTTTATCCAGATATTACCAGTGTCTGTGTTGGTGTGGACGAGGAGACTATAGTGTGTCCAGACAAAAGTGTCCTGACGAAGGAATCTGATGCCAGTAGTGGGCTGTGCATTTATAAATGCGTTTCCATCTGTGAGGAAGATTCCAGTTACTGCAATGGAGGTGTGTGCTCACAGAAGACTAACGAGGATGCAGAATGCAGGTTAGTCCTCAGATTTTCCATATGTAGACCAGACTTGAGACAGCCGGCTTAATATGTTTCTGATGAAGGCTGCCTAAGACAAACGTGTGAAATGCTTTTTAATAACATGCAGTAGAATTTGTCTGTGTTGTTTCCCTACATAATGACTCTGTTTAATAACTGTTATGAAACAGAGAGACAGAGTTGTGGTTGTAAAGGCCAATGGTTTAAACAAGCATCCTTTCCCTTACCAAACTGGACTGCATTCATTTAGCATGCACATGGCATTCAAAAACCTTATGAGGACTACCTTCCTATAGCATTCTCAAGAGATGCATTTCTAGTAGCATTCACATGCAAACAGCATGATGAAATGAATCAATGGGGGGGTTGCAACCCCCCACCCCCTCCCTCTAGCTCCGCCTCTGGCATTCCCTCTGACTTAAAGGTAATCAAAGAGCAAGTATAGCATTCAATGACTGCATGCATTTGTCAACTCTAGAAATGCTATACTTTGACAAAATTCACTGCCTTGACCCTCTAAATTTCTAGACATAAGTTTATCTGTATAGCATTCATGCTCCACGCTAGGAATGCTATTCAGATGATTTCCACTTGAGGAATGCTATATTTTTCAGACCATACTCTGGTTTGAATGCTATGAAGGCTGATGAATGCTACGGCAATTTTTGAATGCTATCATGGCTATGGTTGCTCAGGAATGCTATCAGGAATCCTATCTGGACTGCTATCATCAATTCGAAAAATTCGTTCAATCCTTTACATGCTACGGTGAATGCTACAGTTGTAATTACATGCTGTCAGAATGCTATTGTAATTGCTGTTAAACTGCTACAATAGCAGTCAAGTTTGGTAAAGGGTCCCCCATTTTGTTTCTGTTAAGATTACCATTAGGTGATTGCCAAAGAGCACCACAGGGTATACATGTACATGTAGTTGAAAATGGCCGTGCACAGTTGCGAAAGGTTTGAACCACTAGTATACTGTCATTTGAACCAACTTGGGTCTTTTTTCTCTACAGTGAGTGTCCAGAGGGTACAACAGGGCCCAGATGTACCCCTGTAGGGCCAACTGAAGGACCTCCAGATGAGCCTAACATACCACTCATTGTTGGGCTATCAGTAGGTATTGGCGGGACACTCTTGCTGATAGTAATTCTGAATATGCTGTACTGTGCCCTCCGCGGTCGGTGCTCCAAGAAGAATCTTCAGGCTGGTGAGGAGAACGGGATTGAGGCCAAGTAAGTAATCCTTAACTGTGTAGATGTGATACTAAAGGCCGGTTCGTGAGTGCAGGCGAATTTAAAAGGGATCCAAGCGAATTTGATGTCAGATAACATTCAGGAAGAGATTCGTTGGAGTTGAAGTGGTTTCAAATCTTTGCAAATTTGCAGCACGAAGACGCAATCATATTCATTTTCAAGTGCAAAGCAGCCATTTAGGGGTTAATGTAGACTCAGGGAAATGGCATGCAGGAATCAAGAAATCGTCTCAAAAAGAAAGAGTTTTGAAGACGTATAGCTCATATGATGTGTAAAAGTGTGTACCTCCTCTGTAATATCGTCTTTCAGATCAATAACATGACCTTAATCTTACAAAATAGCATGTATGACTACCTCTTTGAACTGTGCGAGGAATAATTTGTTGACCCCCAAGAAATTCATTATGACCTGGCAACTGCAACAAAGATATTTCTGATGACTGCTGTACTTGTAGCCAATAGCCTCGTGTCAATTTCTTTGTCTTTCACTTTTCAGGGGCGTCGATAATTTCCAGAGCATTTCAATGGACGAGCGCTAGGGATCAAGCCATATTTTCATATTTAAAGGCTGTAATTTTGGAATGATTGTTTTTAAAATGTTATTCATTTTTGCACTTTTTAAGAAAGACCAAAAGCCAGCAACACATCTGCTTGGGTAAGTTAGGTGGTCAGTTACAAATTCAGTCATCTTACGTTTTAGCCAGGAAAGAATGACATGCCATGCTCATCATGATAGATTCTTGACTTGAGTCATAAAAGACAGCTGGTCATATTAATTAAATACATATTCATATATACCTGGGACAATTTTTCTACTTGTATTGGTCAAAACATGTCACATGACTGTTATTAACATTTAACACACGTGCCAAGTTCACTGAAGGGCATTCCATTGGACAACTTTCAAAAGGAATATACCAAAAAATGGACAGGAGGGGATGTTCGGGAAAATGAAAGTAACAAAGTTGTTCAAAATCCATCATATGATGACTTCTATTGACTCTCTGAATAGAAAGGTGTATAAAAGGTGGATGAATACATGTATGTGCTTGACTGGTCTTAAACTGATGTTTAAGACCGTGCTCAGGAGAACGAACGCTGATAATTGCAGCTTGGGCATTAGTCTCGTCCATTCTCCTGAGCCGGTCTGGAATGTACATTTAAGACCAAAGCACATACATGTATTTATTCCCTTATTTACACTGTGTACACCGGAAATATGTGGAGGGCAATAATTAAGCCAAAACCCAGCTCATTTGCATGAAGAAGTCAAAGAATTTTGGATATCAAAAGTTTGCTGTGGTTGCATGGTCGGGCCGGCCCACAATGAATGGGTGTACTTATGATTTAGAGCAGTCCAGCAGTCAGAATATTCAGGACTGTATGGGCAAAAACTATTCATGTGGCAAATCTACCTTTAAGTTTTAAAGAAAAATCAGATTGAAATTCCAAAAGTGCTCCAAAAATAAGCAGAAATGGTCAGTTTGGTATCGAAGACCTTTCACCTTTTTGTCTTTGTTACAAATTTAATGTGCAAGCTTGTTCCATTCGTCCATCACATGACTCCTTCATAGCTACAGAAATGAATAAAAAATAGATCGTGTACACTTTTTGCTTTCATTTTATTCAAACATCTGTTGCCATTACCGTATGATGGCCACTTACATACTAGATTGCAATGTTTTTAGACCCTATTGACTACCTGACCTGCAATTTTATCACAGTTGTGATAGTAGTGTAAAAACTGTAGTGTAAAATTGACACCTTCACCATCCACATAGAGAATAACATTAGACTAGTATTTTTCATATTTGGACACTCAGGGTGTCAAATTAACACCATAGATTTTTCGCAGAGTTGGGTTGTCAAGAGATCCAACAATTGTTAAATTTAATATCACACTATGCATTATCAAAGACACCGAAAGCTTTGTATTTACAGGGAGGTCTTACCCATAATGCACTGCTTGAGGAATACATTGACTTTGTTTATAACACAAACAGCATTAGCATGCCTTTTGCCACCGTTGGAAAACTTAATTTTTGTGCAGCCACAACTTGGGGTAGACCATTGGCCGTGTAAATTTGCAAGTTTTATTACACAGTACAAATTTAGTGTACAGATCGGTGCACTGAAATGTGTTTTTGAGAATAAAAGCTGCAGTCCCATTTCAGCATTCATTGTGAATGTGAAATATTCAGGATCTGTGTCACTGGCGACCCTGGAAACTTGCTCCAGTTTTTGTGCATATATGCCAGCTGTTCCATTCACAAGCTACTATCTTGCCACAGCAAGCCACTATTACACTGTGGCAAGACAACAATTTGAAGGGAAAAACAAATGTTATTGTTGCTCTACTATGCTTGTGTATTTCAGAATTTTCTCTGCCAAGCAAATACATATATTGAACTAGTTAGGAGGGGACAAAGTTGAAGTACATTGGCATTTAACAGTTTAAATGCCCAATAATGCCGATAAGTTAATACTGCTGTTAAATTCTTAATGAAAATTCCCTCCCCCCTTCAACATGATGGCGTAAACTTTCTGCAAAATATGGCTGTCCTTACAAATAGCAGGTAAAAAGAAAAACATCTTTAGCAGACAGATGTCATGCAGAATTCTGGTTGTGCTCACAAGTGACTGTCAAGCCTTCCCAGACTGTTGAACCTTCCCAAATAAAATACCGCCATGATTTGAATGGAATGTTGTGCAGTGTCGTCCTAAATCATTGATAGCATATCATTTTCATTAACTTTTTAGTGGTGTAGACATGAAGGAAAAATGGCACTATAAAAATTTCAACAATCACTCATCCGCACTGCATACATATGGTACAATCTGACAATGTGAGGGAAAACAATTTATCCAAAATATATTACAGATTTATGAGAACAAGTGTCTCCTTTTCTCTTCCAACAGAAAAAAGTTTTTCCCAAATGCATAATCTGAACTAACATGATTGGCTCAAAAAGTGGTTAATAAGAATCCACAGGCCTGGATTTGGTGCCCACATATTCACAAGAATGGTTGATTGTGACTTCAAGCAACTGTGAAATTAAATTTGGTGGAATTGAATCTTGAAGACTAGCTTTATGTACAGAGCATTTCAAATAATTTTATAGTAACAAACTACAATTTCTACATCCGATTATAGGAGGGCATTCATAAATAAGGCCATGTGTAAACATGTATTTAAAGGTGTTCGAAATATACAAAAGAAACGTAAAATTGCAATAGAACGAAAGTTGTATCACACACAGTATTAAATGTTATACAATGTGCTGAATAAATCTGCGTCATTTGAATTAGTTGACCTAATGGATGGTGCAGACGCACTGCAAAGACAGAAGTTCTATTCCATTAGCAAATTAATGTTCCAATTTGGATGTCGAACTGAATTTCTGACTGGTATTTTATTAGGTGGGACAGGTTACACAGGGATATATTCAGGCATTGTATAAAACCAACAATGAACATGTAAGTCCAATGGAAACAGCAATTCCATGAGTTGGCAGATGGAATGTTCCATTCCACAGGGCAACTCCAATTGGAATAAACAGTATATGTATACCATAATATTTCAGCACCTGCACATGCATCGCTACATCTAACTACAGTCGAACTTGTTAATGAGAGCACTGTTAATGCAAGATTCTGCTTATAACAAGGACAAATTTAGGTCCTAATCTTTTGTTTTTCGTTGTTTTCATTCCTGATAAGACAAGGGTTCTTGTTATAACAAAGAAATTTGCTATGTCCAAAGGACCTCTTATTAACGAGATTCTACTGTATATACACATACATTGCGCACCCCTGCATTAAACACTGTAGCTTTGTGTAAACCGACTGCAATCAAATACTGTAAACTACCGGATAAGCTGTAAAAATTAAGAACACTTATTAAATGCTGCATGCAAATCACATTTGACATTTAGAGTTACCACTACATATGTGGTGTGGATGAAGGCACATAAGAAATGCACTCTAGTGCTAATCTGAAGACCCAACTTAACATGGGGGGTGTTCGGTCTTGGAGAACCCCTCAAACAGGTGGGTGGGATTGTTAGGGGCCTACTGAAGGACGTAATCGAGCACTCTGGAGGCATGGATGACTCCCAATACCAGTCTCTACATATGTACCAAGCTCACTGGTTCAATAGCCTTAGTTCTACCAAATACGTCATCCATCACATGCCTGATGTTCATTCCTGAGTCTTCAATAGACTAATCCGATTAGACGTAATAACTGCAGTGCCACCGCACTCACACGCACGTTCTTCAGCTAGACGCGTTTGGCAAATCACGACACCCTATTGGACGAAGGGGCATGTAACGTGCGCGTACCACCTGTCCAAGAGCGTTGTGTCACCGCAGTAATGGCTTCCAATTCTGGTGGTCAAATTACACTATAAGCAAGACAAACCCAGAGGCTGCTTACATAAGTTTGGTGCAGAAGCATCACCAAGCTGTGCCTGTGGAGAGAAACTGACTTCAGAGCATATCATGGACTGCCCTATGTATGAGTCTCCCCACAGTGGCCCTGGCCTTATGGAGCTTGATGACGATACCATCAGCCGTTTACACTGTGACCTACCAGTTTAAGATGTACTGCTGATGGGGAATCATACACACACGAACGAGTGCTGCTTTGACGAGAACACTGACTCTTATAAGATTTCACACGGTCAAGGGAATTAGGGTTAAAAACAAACCTGCATTGAAAGCAGCAATTTTCACAAAATACAATGGATAAAAGGAAATGAAAACTGTTAAAAACAAATGATAAATTGAATTTAAATATTCCTCTGTGAGAGAACCTTCTATATACATCTAGTCTCAGAAATCAAAATGCAACTCGAAAAATAGATTTCCGCGTGCAAGATGGTGAACTGCGTGTATGCACTTCCTGAATGATCACATCTGTTGTTGATCAACTGTTGTTTACCTCAACAAACGTTGTGTAAACATGAAAGACTGGTATTACTGAGTTAGATGCTGTCCTGGGAAGTTCACATATTGCTAACGATTCTTCCCTTATTCTCTTTAAAAACATTTTCGGTTAATAAAATTTCAAGGGACAAGTAACAGAATTACATGTACCAAAAACCACTGCGAAGTGGGGACTTCCAGGGGCACGTGCAGGTTTGGAGGAGGGACGTGACAAACATCTATCACTTTTTTCCTGTAGTTGTCCTGCATCGAGCATTGGCAGTTCAAGAGGGGCGTATGACCCCCCTTTTTGCACCAATGGCACTTTAACCCCACCCCCTCAGTAAACTGGCCAAAACTTTAGCATGACACCCCAGGAACCATTGAATTACCTCAGGCTGAAGAACTGTTTGATCCCCCTCCCCAAAAAACATTTACTGTGGATCTTTCCTCGATATACATGTAGATTCGCCGACATATAGATCCCCCATGGAGGGGATAGTACATCACATTTTTAAGTGGTTCTCTGCCATGTTAAGGGACTATTACTGAGTACCAACTGCAAGGGGTCTATATGGTCCCTGTGTTTGGCTATACTCATTCCATCACATATCCCAGTGCTTGACTTTATTGGATTCAATGGTTAGGGACTACGGTAATCAATGGATGTAAAGAGTTGAAAATGTCTGCAGCCCTGATTTTTTTCAACCCTGATTTTATCCTTATTGGTATTTCCACATGAGATCTCAATGTAATACTTTCCTTCTTATTTCATGTGAATACACCAACAATGAGAGGCTACACCACAGTATAAAAAGGGTGAAATCTTGCTGGTCTTCCAATCATGGCCACTCCGGAAAACCACGCTCTTCAGACTAAGATACCAAGGTGCATCCATGAGAAAAATCCTATCTACACTGTGAGTGACAAGGAGATGATGTGCCTTATTACGGCAACGGTGTCCCTTTGGTGAGAGCACATTGTGTGCCTGCAAGGGTTCAAGTGCACTCGACAAGAGCTGCGCAGGGGGGACGCGGAAATGGTTTCGGCTGGAATGTACAGTGGTTGCATGCGCCCAGGGTGCCTGGTTGAAACACTCCATGCCAGCTTCTCTCTCCTCTGCTGACGATGGGGTAGTTCCGCACAGGGCTGAGGATGGCGCAGACGCCAATGGCCTGATCCATGAATGTATCTCTCCATCCGCAAATAATCTAGTCAACGTTACAGTTCCAGTTTTGTCCACAGCAGCCAGTACAAATGCATATTGGGCAAAGTATCAGACATTATTTTGAAGGTGAGTCTGGTTGAACAAATGGAATCAAACATCAAACACTGTTGTTCCAGTCCACCTCATTCCGGTGTTGTCTGACCGTCCTATGGACCATGGACTGGAGAGCATCCAGGTTGAACATTTTAAACATGATCCTCTCATAGGGACCATCTATGCCACCTTCGAAGAGAAGGGCAAAGTTCTGCAGTTTCAGTCCCGTGTCTGGGTCCTCTATCTCAAAGTATGTCAGGTCCGAGTAGGCGGAAGGACCCTGGTATATCGTCCAGGGGCTGGAGTATGTCTTGCCGCCGTCTCGGCTTAGCCGGACCGACATGCGTTCACGGTACATGGATGCCGGATTTGAGAAAGCTAACCAGGTGTTTGGTATACTTGCAGAGTTAGGTGCAGGGAAGCCAATGAGACTAGCCTGTATGGAACAGAAAAAAAGGAGTGGTAATGAAGTTAAAACCTATTTCTTAGAACTTATTCTTAGATATATCAAGTCCTGCCTTTTATTTGAATATCCGTGGTATACATGTGCCTCATGGCAAACGACATGCAGACAATTTATTATAGCATGCTCCTGGTACAAACAACAGGTGACGTTTATTAAAAGAAATGCTACCCAACCTCTTTTTGTTAGATGTACTTGTAGATGTATGTAATGTATTTTTGTATTACAGGGATACCAAGTCCTAATCATACACACAAACATAGTTGGAAACAAGACCGTACGCTCACTGTTACTAAAATGCGAATCAACAAAGTTTGTGTGAATGAGAGTCAACTGTAATCGAACTGGAACTAAAATTCTATCAATGTACTCCAAATATGTCAGCAGACCCAACAAAATGGGTTTCAAGGCAACTTCTTTCAGTCATTTTGCATGCATTTTCACACAAAAAGAGCAAACTGATGTCCTTGTTTTGACGTGCCACTCAACCTAGCACTCTGGTGAATACTGACATTATGTGAGAGAAACATATTGCGGGTTCCTATCGATTCACATAGAACAAGATTCCTAAAGTAGTGTCTAAAGTAGTTCAACTCCAAAGTAACTCTGTACACTTCCAACTCATGTTTCAGGTGGGGTCACATGGGCACTTTTGGTAACAAGCTCCTTTTGCAAATTATACCTGGCACCCTCCTATTCTGGAGGCCAGCGACTGGTTTTCAACCACTTTGTATCCTGGCTCGATGAGCTCGGGTACAAGATTTCCTGCAAAGAAGGAATAACCCTCATTGTTGCTTCGGGATTGCACACGAGGTTGGTCTGGATGCAAGGTTCTGCTATTCAGCATTAGAACCCCTTCTTTAAGCTCGACCACCTGAAATTTTGGAGAAAACATGGAGAAAGAGATGAGTGTATTTCCAAAATACGATACATGTATATTCATTTTAAAAAATATAATATGAAATTTGAACAAATACAAACAGAACACTGGGTGCGCTTGAACTCAACTTGTTTCTGCACAGGCTTTACAAGTTGTGCTCTTTATACACCAATTCCCTGACGCTCTTACTGCGGTGTCTTGGTCACTCAGGTGCGCGCAAGGTAAGCTTGATGAGCACATGCTTTTGATTAGCAGTGCACTCCCATTGGCTGCTGAGGAAGCATTCAATGTGCATCTCTTTTGTTCAAGCACGTGGGGACACCGCAGTAATGGCTCCTGATTCCAGTCACCAGATCGGTCTATATACATTGTAAACCCCTCGAAACTTACCTGGGCAGCCAAAAGGTGGGATTTTAAAAGGTATGAAAAATTATTGCTTTTTTGATAAAAAAAACCCTTTCAAAATATTTCCATGCATACAATATTCCTTCCACTATCCTGTTTGTAACAAAATCCTATGCAGGATGAGCTGTGCTTTTTGCAAAAAAAAACCAAACAAAAACTGTTTATATGCCGACTGTAATCGAAAGCTGTAATGCTTTATAACAATGACAAACTGCCAAAATGCAAAACCAATCACACACTACTAGCTGAAGTCAAGTCCCAACAAGTCTCTGAAAGCCCACCACAAGAAATACAGTACATGAACACTGACAAAAAGCCCTCCTGTACCATCCGTTCACCCTGCTGCTCATGTACATGTAGACTTGTTATGGACTCCATTGCAACCTTGCCAACGACTGACACAAGTACTGGCCGTGAATGCCAAAAACACATCAAAGGTCATGCATATTTTTCATTTAATTACAAGCAAACAAACAAACAAAAAATAAATAACTTAGCTTCAAAGACCAAAAAGAAGAGGAAGGCTTTCATGATGAAACCACAACTGAAGGGATTTTAATACACACAGTGATAGGTGCTGAAGGGACAGATGAGGAAATGTGCATTGCATGAGAGGTTTTTCACATTCCAGAAGAGGTCAGAAGAGGATGGAGCTTGCCATGAAAAAACAGAAAGCATGAACACAGGACAGACACATGGTGGTTCATTTCTTTTCTCAATCTAATTTCACTTGACGCAAACGCATTCCACAGAATTCCGCTCATCAGGAGAAGTGGCAGTTTTGTCTGTGTTAAATTGCAAACCAGTTGGGATGGCAGGAGAATACCATAATTTGGAAGCTTTCTAACCGACAAACGCCAGCTCCAATTTCAAGTAGTGCTCTAACTGCAAAAAGTGCTGCACAAGTGGTTAATTTCTGTTTGTATGTTTGGTCCTTTAATTGCTGGTGCGTGTCCAGGTTTAAACGGCCACTCAATCTTTCCCTTCTTTAATGATGGGGGGGGGTTACTACTAATAAGTCTTTATTTTTTATCTATTCAGAATGCATGTGGGAGACATACATCATGGGAGACATACGCCTTTTGGCGACAGTTTATTTTTAAACTTTATGTTCTCCTGGGTGGCCCACTGTGTCTTGTGATTGTCTTGTTGCATGTTCAATTGCCCCAAATAAATATTATTATTACACACCTGTAAGGAACCACATAGCAAAGACTCTGGGAACAATTGGGAAGTTGCCAGAATACAGCTGGATAGCTACACACACACTGAAGCTAAATACATGTAGCTAATGCGGACATTCCTGTTTTCTTGCATAGTTAAGAAAAGGTCTACTGAAGTACACATTGCTTTGAACGGCACACATTGTTTTAAGTTGGGTGTTTGTTGATAGTTTTTTTGACTACCCCATAATCCTTACTCCAAAAAGCCTCTAAACCTGTTTTTTTTTTTCAGAGGTGAAAACCTTTGCGGACCTGGCTTAGTCCACACAAGGTTCAAACAACCTCCACTGTGTGGACCTGTACTGTTCTGCAGTCCACACAAGGATGGCAAAGTTGGCACTCTAGTTCTGGAGCAGTCAATTTCATTTGTTTGATATTTAAAACACTTCAAAACTGAACGTGAGTTCCTTCTTGCAGTGTCTTTAGGAAATCGTTTCTGATTGTAATAATGTATGCAACATGCAGGAACTTGACGGAACACCTTCAGCGCCCAGAGAGAATAAAATTATACATAGTTAGTTTTGAGCAAGCTGAGTTACAGCATCCTACCATGGCCTCATTACTGTGAACGGTCCAACCAGACGAGTCCGTTCCGTAGGGTATACTGCCCCCTAGGCTCCATGAGATGCCACCGTCCATGCTGATTAATACGTTGGCGTAATTGGCGCTGTCATGGATATTTTCTTCAAATTCTGTCCAGCAACGCATAGAGGGGGATTTGGGGAGGGGTTTGGAAGGAGAGGTTGGAGGAGGGAAATGTGAAAAGCCAACAAGACCCAGAACGGTATGGGGTAGAGAATAGACATTACAGAGGAAGGAACAGATATAGAAAGGTACAGATATGTGTATGTGGGGGTGGGGAGGGGAGAAGGTAGAAACAAACAGGAATACGAAGAGATGTTTTACAGTTATTTAGTTGTTAAATAAATGTTCATGGCATTGCAGCAATCTCGGACTCAAGGTTCCATTTAACGAGTCTCTGGACTGTCTCTGTTTACAATGACTTCTCTGTCAATGATTGGCTTTTAACGCCCAACAAATCGGATATCAACTCTGGCCACTTTGCCATTCAGGGATACTGTAGATGTGCAAGCAGGCAGACACTTCAGTCTCCAAAACTGATGTGAAACTGATGTAAAATGGGAGAGGGGGTTTAAATTATAGTGATCTCACTGGCTGAAAGGCTAACCTTGCAATATGCAATTCTCAACATATTGAGGACTTTCACGTGTGCATTCGACGTTTGACAGCATGTGAAGGTCAAAATCAACACCAAAATGGCTGCAATGCCGCAGAGATCTATCTGGCTGTCTGTTTCTTTTTAGGTGTTGTGCCACATTCCTACCCCCACCATTGGCTCAGAGGTGTGGATGGGGCGACTGGTCTGGTCAAGCTCAAAGGGTAAGCTCCCGCCCAGGTGCCACGACTGGCCGTGGTCTGAACTGATTATGACATTGGCATAGTTTGTGTTGTTGTCAAAGGTATGGTTACTTTCTGCATGCATCAAAACAAGAGCAAAATGCTACACGCAGTAACAGGAGTAACGATAGTCTGTGCATAAGTGTGCAATTCCTTAAATAAATTATCTGGTTGGTAAGTTGCACTTCCATGAAATGCCACTGCTTCAACTCTAAACACTTGTTGCTCTTGCACTGGCTACTGTGCACATGTAATTTTTGTGTTAATCTGCATGTACATGTATTAACCCCTTTGCGCCAGGCACGGCTAGACACGCTGTAAAAATTGAGATCCTCAGCCCACTTTTCAGCTATTACTCTCGGCCCTCACTCGAGTGAACACGGTGAAAGAAGGCAGACCCTGGCTCTTGTATATATGAGAATTGGCCTTGGTGTGTAGCCCAGAAATAAAAAGACCGAATTTGCATCATCATCACCAGCTTCACAACAGTCCCCAATTTGAAAAGAGGCAACAGGAATGTGGAAGGGTGAGCAGAGCCAAATGCCACCGAACAATCAGCCTTTTCACTATGTGCTTCAAAGCGAGCAGAGCACATGGGGGCCACAAACTGAGAATTTGCGGTTTGGCAGGTGGCCTTCATGGCCAAGCGAGGCTGGAATTCTTGGAGTCGGCTTTCGGGAAGACATTCCCAGCGCGAAGGGGTTAACTGAGCATTTCATATTAATCTGATAAACGATTACTTTTTGTCAGCCAAGCTGACAGCATGCAAATATACTTACTGAGCGCTGAGCCATAGGTGTCTTTTACAAAATAATTGCCTGGAACGATGAGTTTCCCTGAGGATGTTTGTATACCATGGCCAGGACCTGTTGGGAGTAAAGCAGAGTCATTAATAGGGAAACCTCATTTTATCACTCTGGAGATCTGAGGGAAGTCACAGTGACAGCTGCAGCGCTCCCCGTGTGCTGAAAGTCTGGCTTCAGCTCATTGTCAAGGATTTCTTTAAAAAGATTATTTCATTCAAACTTGACTCTAGTCTTGCCACTCATTTTGTTAAAGACGGGTCACAGACGAAGATTTTCTGTTCAGCAACCAAGTTAGACTTGACTCAAGATGGGATCTTCCATGACATTGTCTGCGTTTATGCCTTGGATATGGAGCTGCGCGGTGTTACATTTACTCGCTTTGTGCCCTCATGTCCACTTGTTACTGTGAGTTCTGAAATCCTGACTTGACGAATCTGCCAGCCGTTTGTACACAGTGAATGGGCTCCTCTACCAAAACTGGTAGCAGCCAATCAAATTGCTGGACTTATTTTACATCGTGCATACCTCTATTATAATGAATCTACAAGTCTGACAACTTCGATTGGTGGAAATTCCAAGTCTGACTACTTTGATTGGTGGAAATTCCGTATACATTATGCAATATCATATCATTCTTAAGCAATTACGAATAACTGCACATCACTGATGGGGGGGGTCTGGTTGGCTTATCCGTCAAGTTGGACTTACTGACTGGTGATGTATGACACATGTTGATGCCGGACATCGCAGAAAAACTATGAAATAGGGCGTCTTATAAGAATTTATGTGAGCGGCTGAGCGCGAAGACTGTGTACAGTGTATGCGAAAGGATGGCTGACTGGGGAAGTCTGATTTGATTCAACCAACTCGATCCAGCATCAAACACAAACTACGTTATACTCGTACTGCAAGTATAGTCTGTGCAGGCGTTCTAACCTGGGGCGTATATTCCTGGTTGGATGTGCATCTTGCCAATGGTGCTGTCTGTGATGTCACGGGGAAAGGTCCACGTCTGCCCATTGTCAAAACTCTGGCATCCAGGAACAAAAGGTAATCCCAAAAAGTAGAACATTTAACTTAGCCGTTAAATTAGTATATTTTTATGTTTTATCGGGGGCAATCTGCTTGATGAGAAAGTTGTGGGCTTTCCAGTGCCTCAACAATATTTTTAGCCCCTGCAACTTGGAAACATCTGCAGGAATGTGTTTGCACAGTACGCTTTGTCATTTGAAATTCATGTGATCACATTCATAAATGTACATGTAATCACGTGAAATGATTTTCTTGAACAAAATCCGCATTGGGTTGAATTTCTTTATTCATTCATTCAGGAAAACGCAGGGCAGCCCCCTGTCCCTGCACCGGTCTACTTACCCTGGTAACCATGACCTGCTGTTGTATAAAGCCCATTTCGACCATGGTCCACTGGTTCAGGTGGGCGGGAATGGCAATGAAGACAACAACAATGGCTTCTAGGTCTCTGTCCACGATGGGACAGGGGTTCATCAGTCTGCGGGTTGGAGGAAAAGAATCAGGTTGTGATGACAAGGCTTTACTCTTCTTAACATTCTGCAGTGGCACAGAGAGTACAGTAGCATCTGCAGTCTTATAGTTCAGGTTCAGTTTTGAGCAGCAATTTTAACATTTGCAATGCGAATGGAGGTGAGAGAAGCTCACTGAACGGTTACAGTCACTGCTTCTGGTGCACTGAGTGATGTGGCCCAGCCATCAATTGAACCTGCTTATCATTTTAGCCTCATCTCAGAAGACACCACTAATAATGAAATGGTGCCACACTCGCATGCATTTTGCACACTTGGCAATAACAGCTCCTACATCTTGGTGCTTGATTAGTTGACAGGGGTTTAGTTAAATTTCATCAGCCCTTATTCTTCACAAGAAAACACAGTTTCCCTCTCTCACTGACATTCGGATACCACCGCAGTCCCTTACCGCAATCATCCAACACAAATGTCCCATGGTCAAAGATGACCATCACTAAAACCAGCCCGTCAAGGTTCAAGTTGAGTCTTAAACCTCTTCCTACCTGTGGCCAGCTTTACTGGCGACCACGACAACTTGTTCCCACTTCACCTTCCAGCCGCTCTGCCGGCCTCGTCGGACCACCAGATCCATGCCTCCTATGTCCCTGTAGGTTTCCTTCCGGGCCTCACAGAATGCTAGGAAGTAGCCCTGATGATACACCAGGGCTGGTATTCTGGGTGAGGACAAAGACAAGATGAAAGTTTTAGGTCTTGACTTCAAGTTCCTCTTTCACAACATCTTTCCTGCAGTTTGTCTTTAAATCTCTCAGAATATACGGCTTTTTTTGGCTTTGAGAAAGATTCTGCAAGGATTAGAATTTAAGAAATTCTATCTTCAATTTTGGAAAATAGACTTCATTTTCTGTTACGATGAAAGTCTAGGAATATGGGTTAATTTTCTGGGAGCAATAACTAGGCACAACTACCAGTAATTTGATAAATTACGAATTGCTCACAGAACTAACTACAACAAAGTCATAAAAATGTGGTTATTGCTTTTGTTAATGATCTTTCAAAGAACAAAACTTTAGTTTACAGGTAATTTCTGAAAAACTACGCAAAGCGTGAAACTACAGGAATCAGTGGTGATTGGTACACTCACCTAGATGTGTTGTATCCTAGAAATCCTTGCTTGTAAACAGCTGTGGGTGAACAAGTACACATGTCAGCAGGTGTCATGTAAAATACAAACTACACGTACCGGTACATGTATGTACATGTAGCATAAAAGATTGAATGTTAAGGTTTACAATCCAAACAGATGAAACTGATGCATTGAGATAGGGTCTTGGAGCCTGGAAGGATACATGCACATACATGTATATTGAGGCCCATTCATTCTTTAATAGAAGGAAAGCTGATGTGAACAATATTTTACATCATCACATGTACATACCATACCGTACACATGTATAAATTACCAAAAGTTTGGAAACATTTCCAGTTTTAATAGCTATCTGTCTCAAAAGTTTTTTTGACCTTTTGTTTTTCTTTGGTTTTGCTAACCATTTTAGTGGCCAGATTAGTCTTCACGAGAGAGAAGATGCCACATCTTATTTCAAGCAATAAAACATTGGAAAAACTCAGTGGGAGGTCTGTACCGATGAAAATAAAACAGGTGATTAGAATTCATGCAGATCAAATGCTGGTGTACCTGTACATGTGCATGTAAGTAATTAATACACGAATGCATATATGCGCACACGTATATTTGCATGTTGATAAAGGCCTGCTGCAGCAGCAAGCTGTGTTATCACGCATATGAAACAAAATGATAACCACAGTTTCCTTTGGGATAGGCTAGCCTTACCCCCTCTAGTGACCCCCTCCATCTGTCCATAAAAAGAGTCATCACCACTACACTACTCACTTTCTATTTGTGTGTCATATGGGTTTGTGCGTGCATATTCCAAGGGCCTTGGCACTTCTATTTTCTCATTTTTGCTGGACACCATGGTATCTAGGGGCCTCTGTAGCAAAACCAGCACCCACACAACGAGGAGCACACTCAGGATGATCACGACCAGCTGGAAGCTTGGCCTGACACTGAATGCCACGCGTTTCAGCACCATCTTGATTTGCCGCAACAGCATCCTTACAGGGTGGGAAAGGACAAGGATGTCACTCGCCCAAAACTGGGTGCCGTACTATGGTGGAGGAAAAAGAGACAAAAATCCACATTAGATCACAGAAGTTCCGTTTTACAGTCATCAATTTAAAATTAAAGCTGAAAACAGCTACATGTAGCAAAAAGCTGAAATGTAAAAAGTTCCCATACTTTTTTACAGACCAGGTGTACAAAAAAGCTGAAATTCTGGGTCAGCATCTGCTCAAAAAAAGCTGAAATCAGCTAAAAAGCTGAATTCTCACACTCCTTCGTAGACCACTCAAGTATTGAACCACTATTCCTGCAGGTGTCAGAAACATTGGTGGGTGCACGATTTCTCAGAATTTTTCAGAAATTTTGTGATGCAAAAATTCATTTACCACCAGGTGTTTAAAGTTCATGTACAAGAACCAATAAAAAGTTGTATGTACACGTATGCAGAACCTACGAAAGAAGTAGGCTTACATGTAACATGTATCTGCAGGTGTCTTCACTTATTAAGTGGATTTTGGGTATCCACATTTCATGGTAAAAATGTGCACATTTGTGTACCTGTACATTTACATGTACATGTAGATTATCTGAGTGTGACATTTGACATTCAGAAACATTCATACTTGTTCCACAGTTATAATACAAATGGAATACATGTGAACAAAAGAGATTGTACCAGTATGGTACACGTGTACATGGGTACATGTAGGCCTGCCCCTGGCAACGCATGATGATTGGCTGATGAAATCTAAGAGGCATGGAGCAAATAATGCCTTTGGCTCTCAGCTTCATTAATAATCAACAGAATTGTGAATATATATATTGTACATGTACATATATGTACATGTACTAATGCCTGTGCCGTACATGTACCTTGGTCTTTCTACATGAACATACATTTGACGGACAAAATTTACATGTACATGTATAATGTACATGATTATTTCATGAACAACCAACAATCACTAAGTTGTACAAGATATTGGTGATGTTATCGAGTATGTACTGTATCATAGATATCAGAAATACATGTAAAACGAAAACCATTGGTTGATGGGTTTATCATTCTCTTAACCCTAAAAATTGAGCCCCTTACAGAGTGTTAGATATTATGACATTTCCTGAGGAGCCGGAAACTGTTGCTTGTTCTCTGTTTCAGTCCGAGTATGAAGCTACATGTGTACCGGTATATTCGTGGCGTCTGAAGACTTGAGTTCCAACAAGACCACTGCAAGCTCCCTTCTGAATTCATGCCACCTGCTAGAAATGTGATTACCCAAGTAACTTTGTCCTTCAAAACATTACATTGCCACATCACAAAATTTAAGCCTTGTATCCCCCCCTGCTTATGACTGTTTTATAGCCTTGTTATCTTGTATGCAAAAAATATCATAACAACAAATCTTCCCAAAGTCAGTTTTTCAAAATGCCCGATGACATCTCAGTTCCAACTTTCCATCAAATACTGTACATGTAGTTACGTGGGTAGGTGGGTAATTTCATCATTGCATGAAAGCTTAGAATTAGACAGATCCCTGGTTGACCTCTGGTACATGTACTCTCCACTAATGGACAAAGGTTTCTTACTCGATGTTTGGCAACAATTTTACCAACTTACCGACAGATGTTTCATGTTTAGCATTCTGTCACCCAAGTTACAATGTACCAGTATGTACTGTGGGTAATCATGTTAAGAGGGTAATTGTGTCAAGGACTACATGTACATGTACATGTAAGTCAAACATATCCTGACTATCATCACAGGCCTGATTTGATTCTGGTTGCAGGAAATAAGGGCGAATAACATCATACAGTGTCATGAACAATCTTACCAACGGTTTAGAACTAAATGTTTGAACTTTGTCAGATTTCCATTGTCTGTGTTTCATACATGTACCGGTAGCCTCAGTCTGTTTTAATGCTGAAGACCCGTTCTTGATGCAAGCCATTTTATACAGACAGACTTGACCAACAACAAATTAGGCAATACATTGTTCACAATTGGCGCAGTTACTGACATGACACACTTTGCGCATAAGTTGACATGGACTGTATTTCAGTGAAAAGATAAATGCATTGACCACGTGAAAACACAAGAAATTAGAAGGTCACTGGGGAATATTTTAGGCCTAAAGGGACAACATACAGGTTGGTGATTTTCTGGGGCAATATTATCCACAGTGATCACTCACACTTGACACACACCACACCAACGTTTCTCAAATACTTGTACTATACCTTGCTTGACTGCTGGGACTACCAAGGAGTCTGTTCCCATTACATGTACATGTACGTACCGTACATACATGTACATGTAGGTACAGTGTAATACCCCTTAAAAGCAGCAGGCATATTAACCCTGAATTTTTTTATTCCAGAATAGAGAGTTTACATTAATCTTTTTGCTACTTTTTCTGAAAAGGTTATTGTACTGTCGTTTCAAGCGTGAGCATTTAAATCTTTTCCAAGCATTTTTAATTTTTAGGTTAGACTTGACAGGGACACGAAAAAAATTGGATCCCTAATTTATAGAATGACCTACATGTATGTGCATACAGGTACATGTACATGTATGTGCAGTACCCAAGCACAAGTCGTGAGAGGTGGATAAACATACACATGTACATGTAGGTACAGGTACATACAGGTGTATACACAATTTATAATTTAATTGCATGTGCAGCCACATGTACATGTACACTATGTAGGTACAATGACAGTTAATCCTTGCATCATGTTTGCAGGATTGGCACTATGCAACTACTGACGAGTACATGTATATATGCACAGGGTACATGTACTGTACATTACATGTATGGCCTAACTGCCTAAACATCATATGGCACTGGCATGAAGTTGAACATGTACATGTACATGCTCACTCAACACGTACAGGTTCTGGGAGAAGGGAGGGGGATATATGCTTGAATTCTTCCCCAAGCCATTCCTGGTTTTGTAGTACATGTACAAGGTACCGGTACCAGGTACGCACATGTGTGACTTGATAATGTACCAGCACATCAAGTATGCACGTACATATACGTGTACTGTATGTACATGTCCATGTGCATACTTCCAGTTCTATCCCAATTACATGTACATGTACATGTATAATTTTTTTTTTTATATGACTTAATGGTGATAAATTTTTGGAGAATTCAGGAAACCAAAAGAAATTACCTGGGGAGTGGAAAGGGTCACCCAAGGAAGCCTGGAAAAGACAGTTTGACCATACATGTAAGTGTACATACACTGTACATGTGTAGGCAGCTGACATATACTGGTACACTATACGGGGATGTTTTCATACATGTGTACGTCACAAAGTGTCCACTTCCTAGTCTTGTACAGTAACGGTTGAATCTCTCTGAGGTCAGAGCCTGATTAGTTGCCATTATTCATCCATGGCAAATAAGCCTTTGTACCCTGGTAACAACTTGTCATTGGCATATCCTATAGGCTAATGACACCTGTACTATACATGTCCCTACCTTGTGCATATCAATACACAATATGCTTAGTGTATATTGTCCTAATATACAGTGTACATGTACTTGTACATGTACTGGTACAGTACTGTTTTAATTTGCTCCTGCATGCACATACATGTACATGTACTGTGTGTACAGAACATGTACATGCATCTGCTCAAATAAACATTAGGACTATGAAAAAGGAAGTACAAGTTTCACGGTTAAA
The DNA here is from genome assembly GCF_054643075.1 of Acanthaster planci. Taxonomy (NCBI): domain Eukaryota; kingdom Metazoa; phylum Echinodermata; class Asteroidea; order Valvatida; family Acanthasteridae; genus Acanthaster; species Acanthaster planci. The sequence continues at coordinate 13,172,398 of NC_141779.1, read as the reverse complement.
TACATAAATCAGAATTTAGTAAATGTAAAATCCACTAGAAGCGGAAACAGGATTATTTTTTCATCTACATGTACCACTTCTGGTACATACATGTACATGTAGATGTATGTATATGTACATTGTGCATGTGTGGAAAACATTATCAGTACCATGCCTTGCACAAACATGTACAGTACATGTACACATACAGGACTAACAGAAATCTTCAAGCTGAATTTTGACTTTTCCAGGACTTTCCAGGACAACTTTTTGTCCAGGATTCTTCATGACTGTGGGAAACCTGACACACTATCACGTACATGTTTTCTACCATGAGTACATGTACTTCTATCATGTCTATCTGTAAATGTACATGTAATAGATGGTTATACCGACCAGTACATACATGTACATACATACATGTATGTAAAATAAACTTAGAAATTCAACATGTGTCTGATCAACACACTCTGGAATGGGACAGATGGTTTCAAAATCAACAGCAGCATGTTGTACTAATTTTATGCAGATCAATTAAATCAAAGTCTGCAGGGAAAGGCTCGGTAATCAAATTACTGAATTCAGGTTTTTAATACAAATTCCAATTCTGCATGTGTAACGCAGTGATGTTACTGCCATGACTGCCGAGAAACTGTACATGTACATGTACATGTATGTATGTAAAATGTACCAGTACCTACACGTAGTACAGTGTAGGTCTACGAGTATGTACATATCAAAAGAAAGTTAATGACCACTTTGGGGAGATATGCCAAGTACAAATTGTCCCATAAATTGTCCCGGGGAGGGGGGGGGCAAGGCAGTACCACGACCCAGTTTGTCCCCTCCCATACAATTTTTTTTTTAAATTACATACATGTACATGTAAGACTCTTTTGTAAAATTCAAGAACCACCCTTTTTGGAAACAAAGCAACATTGTTTCCTTTACAGGGTTACCTACGGTATACATGTTATTTGAATAAGCCATTTGTGAGTTAAATTTGAATAAAATCTGGTGCACTGAGTTATCTGACTGCACATAAACATAAAAATTTGAATTTCGCAGACTAAAGACACCGTTGCTATACCTCGTGACTCGGGGCAAGCTTTCACATAGCGACCACCATCTCTGGAATGGACTGGTTCCTTTGTGCCCTTTCTTATCCATCGAGAACAGTGTATTATTGCATCTTCTATGTAAGCATAGCGTGCCCCAAATCACGAGGCATACACTGTAGCAAAAGTGGTTTTAGTGAGGAGAATTCAAGTTTTTATGTTAAGGGGAAATTTAAAGAACTCAGTGTACCAGATTTGGGTCAAAGTTACATGTAACTCGCAAAAGGCTTACATGTATTAAGATTGCTGCAATCTGAGCATGCCTCAAGAATAATCTCCTGGTTCCAACGAATCTGTTTTTAGCACATCATACATGTATTCTACACAGTGCAAGTACAACGTGTACATGTGTATGTATGTGATAATGTCCAGTGTCAATTTCTTGTATTAAGAATGAATGGCACTGGACACATACCGGTACATGTACAGTACATGTACAAACGCCGGAACAACTGTGCAACTGTACAGTGTACGGTACATGACAAACACTTATATACGGAGATGGGAATTTATCAGTTTATGTGCACAGTGAAAGAGTGTGACATGTATCTTATATTTTTTTGCATGGTTCATACCAAACCCTGCGTGATGCGCTACAACTCTGTGCTGTTTTCAAGCGAAAAGCAATACGATTGTCAGCTGCAAGGTTTACTCTGCATGTTACACATTCAAACCTGTTGCTTTTGCATGCATAGGCCCCTTATAACATCTACACTGAATGTCAAGTTTGCTTGAAGATAAATTCGTTATCATGCTCGTGCTCGTGGTACACAGAACAACGTACATGTATGTCTGTGTCTCGTATGTTCGGCGTCATGGTATACGGGACACCGACGCACTTCCGGTACATTATTCTGTGTTCCACTCACACTCGTGTGATAACTAATATAGAAGGGTTCTTGTCAAAACCAATCGCTAAATTAACACTTGTACATGTCTACATGTACAATGTACATGTGCAATGTACATGTACATGCACAGTAATTTACAAGGAAAATACACAACTCTGTGGAAGGCTTTGAATTGATCAATGTTGTACTCACTTGAGCACTTGTCACTGAGAAACAAACCGCCTACAATTAGAATGTTTCTGCGAGTCAGTTTGGGTTTGTTTGCTCCTTTTGCACACTGCACACACTGTGCACAAACCGGTATAGTATGCATGTATGTACATGTACATGTACATGTATGTATGTATTATTCTTACATTAAACAGAATTCATTACAGCCTATCCGGTTATTTAGTGTAGATCAATGTACCGGTACATGTACTGTAGTGTAATATATTGTTGATTGTAATTTGTAGCCTTTAAACAGAGCCTGTGGGTGAACTAGACATTTACTTCAAGTAATAGAAAATTCACATGAAAAAAACTGAAATCCATTCTTTTTTACTTATTTTCACCTTTATTTGAAGAAGTGAGGGGGAATGATCCAACACATGCACATGTGCAATAAGTCCGTTCATACTGGTAAGTCTCTACAATAGGCCAGTCATAAGTAACAGGGTGAAGAATGACAAAAGAAACAGTTCATCTGAATACAGGTACATGTAGCTTGTGAATTGTCTCAAGACTGAATGACTTGTGCATGTGATGGGCTTCTGAGGGACTCGAACACAACACTGTTGTGGCTGTTCCCCCCCCCGGTACGTACGGTATACATGTATGTACACCATGTACTTCAGATTACTTTTTTCCGAGATTGTACGGTATACTTGGGGACCCCCCCCAAGTTTTTTGTCATTTTAATATTGCAAAACTGGTAAGTCCTCCCCCAAAAAACAAAGCTAACACTCTCTTTATTGCACTGACCCTATTTTTTGGAAATTTCAAATAGTCAATAGTGAGAAGATGTGACTTTCGTACTGATAAACTAGCCAAGCCATGCAAATTTGAATCCACCATGTGTCATGTGTTAAAACACTCAGTTTCCCCCTCATAATTTCACTCAAAACCCAAAGCCCTGCCACTTTTTGACAACATCAACACTACAGTTATTGAGCATGACGTCAAATTCATCAAATTCATCTACTGTACTACTTAAGTTTTACACAAACCTTACAGATACCCATGTACATGTATTAACTCCCATTAACACATATTGGCTGTTTTGAATGTGACAACTTACCCATCCATCACAGCTACATTATCTGCAACCAAATGTCATGTTATGCCTTCCTGGTGAAGTTACATGTACATGTCACACGGGGAGGTTTATTCACCTTATCTGTATAAATCATTAAAATGATGAAATTCTTGAGTATTTTGTCCATCCACACTACAGAAAATCAGCAGCATCACTGAGCACGTACTCTCAATAACTTCAGCTGTTTGACAGCTTGTTGACAGCTTGACCAATCGCAACACAGCTCCGATCCTTTTGTTTTCCTGTCACCCACAGATGAAAACACACTTTGATTGGTCCAATTTGCTTCCATTCCAGTGACCAATCAAACATGTACACTGTAGCTCAGCTTTCATTTGGATGGGGTCAGGAAAACAAGATGCTCAAGAATTTCCCCATTTTAATGAGGATATACATGTACATGTACACTGTAAGGTGAATAAACCTCCCCACCTGAAATCTAACTTCACCAAGAAGGCACTTATGAAATTTGGTTGCATAAATGTGATGGAAGGGTAGTCTGTCACAATCAAAACAGCAAAAATGTGTTTATGGGAGTTAGTGCTTGGCTATCTGTAAGGCTTACAGTTTTGGAAGTAGTCATCTACGAAGGTGAATTCAAAACTTAAAATGTAGCTCTCCCTTCTGTTACAGGAACAGGATCCCCAAATCTACAAGTGCAATTCCCTAGCCTAGTGTAAATTTGAACTTCACTTCAATTGACAAAAACAATCCTCTGAGCCATGTATCAGAAAAAGAAAGTAAAATGTCTTACAATTTACATGTATGTACATTACGAGATTTAATCTGAATAATTAACAATTGTTGTCAGTATGACTTTTTTGCATATCATGTTTGGCATATGATCAGGAAAAAACCTTGAAACTGAATGCAGATTAAAATCTGTGCCTTCATGTTCGGACGGACATGACAGAGCCAGCACCATGCACCTCATCCACCCAACCACCACCCACTTATACAAATTACAATGATAGGGAGTCTGGCACTTTTTAGGTTTTTTGGTTTGACCCCCCCACAAATATAATATCATTGGAAAGAGAATTTAAAAAGAAATTTAGCTCAATAGCTGTAAGTACATGTATTGTGAAGTTATGAATTTTTCTGTTATTAAAATTAGGTGTAATCAGTCCGTCACTTTTTGGGGGTGAACACAAGTTTTATTTTCATCAATGTACGTATATGAACCACATGGAGTCATGGTCCTCATCGGTTCCACTTCCAGACATGCCAGAGTTGGACAAAGATCTGTAGTTAAGTCACAGAGGAAGTGTAAAGTAAACAGTATCTTTTTTTATGGATAACTTTATCAATAATAAACACAGGATACATATGTAGACAGTCACAGACAGGCGAGTTGGGCTTGAAATTTTTTGTGATGTGTGAAAGATCACTGAAGCATAGTTTTGATGTGATATTTTGTCATTAACCCTAATTGCCCAAAACCTGCCATACTCCAACAGCAGGTTTTGTGAGGTTTTGGCAGGTTTGGTACCGTACCTGAGGAACTTGTTGTTGAATTTTGTGAGACTTGGGATGAAAGGCCCAGGGAGATGGTGTTGGATTCTGTGTGAGTTGGGACACACGCGGGTCATTTTGTGCAGTGTCTGGCTTGCTGTACCAATTGTTGGACTATGCTTGATTTTGTCAGGTTTGGTACTGTTCAGTGCAAGTCATCCTATACTGCATAGACCCATCCATACCATATCACTCAAACTCCAACGGGCGCATTCTGTTGGAGTTTATCAGGTTTGGTACACTACCCTGCATGTACAAGTACATAGACAAGTACATGAACCTGTTGGATTTTGTGAGGTTCAGTATGCTTTCTAGTGCAGGAGCCTAGGGGGTTAGGGTTAATAAACAGCTATAAAAATAGGGACTAAATCTATCAGGTGTCATAAGTTACTTTAAGTCTGTTCGTGTTTGACACGGTCTTTTGATAACATTTCATTGAAACAACTTTGTGTGGCTTATGCGCTTGTTACTTGCATCTTGCTCCCTGTGCACCATCCATCAATCTGATGCACATACCATATGGCAGGTTCCTCAAAATATGGACCATTAGATAATGTTCAGCTTTGGGGGTTCATTTTTCATGAAGTGAAAAGCAGTGAATTAATTTCCAATGTTTGATGTAATGAGGGAAGTCATGGCTGATATCTGGAACAATGATGACCGTGTCAACCTTTCAACTTAATTGGAGTTAATTAATTAAAGTCTCGAACATTAGCAATTTTCAGGGACATGAACTCCCTGTTAAAATCCGAGCCAATAGAATTTACTGAGGAGTGATAATCCCCGAGGTTATTGAACACATTTATATGTGGTGAAAGGTGATAATACTTAAATGTATTAAAACCATAATCACGAAATTAAAAAGTACCTCTCACAATTAATCGGGTCCCGAAGTCAGCAGTCGCGAATGTCGTTCGATTCTGTCATTAGTGTCAAAAAAATCGACTGCAAAAAAGCGAGTAAAATACATACTGTATATCGATGTACAACACAAGCTTTAAAAAAGAATGCAAAAAGCACAGCCAAACCATCATTCTTTTACGACTGGACCGATCACATTTTCTTCAAGTATGTTCCCCAAAACCGCAGTCCAAATTACCGATCGTGGCGATTTTGTGGCTTCCATCAATCTCTCGCGGTGACGTTAGAGAAACATTTTGCTGCATCGTGGACTGTTTGACATCAACCCAGATAGTGCGCCCTCTTTCTTATTCGATATTCATGAGCCCCTCCACGGAATGGCGACGCACCGCGATTTTTCTCTTCAGAACAATTTCTATCAAAAGAAAATCCGTCATTCTGAATGATGTTTGCAAAAAAATGACGTTCGAGACAAAAAATACAATTCATGATGAAAATCTAATGCTCAGAGTTGTTCATTTTAATTTCATTTTCAGTGGAGTTATCTCCAAAATAACTGGCAAAAAGAAAACCGGGCATGGAATTTTTGAGCACTACATGTGACAGCATTTTCGGCATTCTCAAACGCCATGCAGTTTCTGTCATAATTCTCGAACGTCATCAAAATTCTGTCAAATATGACGTTCGCAACGAACATATTGTACTCATCATAAATTTTTGATGCAGTCAAACTTAAAGATAATTATTGGTGGTCAAAATGCACAAGACTTGGCAAATATGTTGGTATAGTGAGAGTGATTATAAATGGTAAGAGAATGAAGACAGCCAAACTTTTCTCATCATTTTCCGTCAATTTTGTGCTCTTTTTTTCGTGGCCTGTATTTTTTAAAAGTTATTTCTTAGGTGCTTTAAAATACATCAGTCGAAAAATATACTGAATTCTCCTTCTTGTTGAGAGAAGTTTTGAAATCAAGTCCTCAGGTGTAAACACTTTGACGTAAAACTTTAAATGAATTCAACTCCATTTGATTTGCACTGGTAGCCAACCAAATGTCCACCATAAGTACACATTTGCCTGATTATCCTCATATAATTGTTCTTATAAATCTGAAGGTGCTAATTTGTATTTTACATGATCAAAGCCACTCTTTTAGAAGTTTTGAAAAATGACATCTGGAGTTGCATTTTGGTCCATTTTATGAAGAACCATACGCCATATACATGTACAGCTGTACATGTATGCACAGTTGCGCGACAGCACCCCAACACAAAGGGCTGTTTGACATCCATTTTTGACAAAAAAGCAACTTCCTTTTCTTCCTGAAGTACCAAGCTTCCAAATAAACACTGTTTCATGTTTCATCAACTCCTTATACATGTTTTGGGGGGATTTTCAACAGAAAAATGTACATTTTTTGCTACATGTACCTTTTTGTAGTCTTCACAAACCAAAAAATAAGGCTTGATGGTGCTTTAGTCAAATGCCTTGAGTCATACGTCAAATGAAAGAGTATTTTAAGCTCTACAAGATGATAGCATCATCATTCCAAACCTGGTTGAGTCTCGCGAGATATTAGGCTTAGACAAGACTATGTCACACGACAACAAACAAAGATGGCACACAGTTGTTGACGTACATGTAGTGTAAGTGGCTCCGATCTTACATTATTTTCATCATACATGTACTTTTCACCCCAAACTCGATGCAAACAGATATTGTCAGTTCTTTTCCAGCACCACTACCTTTTGAAACACAGAATTTGATGCACAAAAAGGGCAGAAATCATTGATTGAAAACAAACACTTTTACATACATGTACATGCTTTCAGATATAAAATTTAGAGGTGCCGTTTCGCTGCACTCCCTAACAATGATGTATAGGGCCTAAGTAAATTTAATTTTACGTCACTAGTCATCAGGTCATGCCTGTATGCATTAATCCATTAATTATAGGCCTAAACACGTATTTAAAAAAATGCATAAAACTAGTTTCCCTATTCAACATGTTCAACAACGCATAACATACGTCTTGACATTTGATAGGCCTCATGCCCACTGTGTAAAAACGCGCGTATGTATCTGGATATGAAATATCACCGTGATTAATACTAGTTAATTTACAAGGCATAACGTTACATGGTCAGATCATGGTGTGTTTTATTTCTCCATGGTCAGATGAGATAGTTAAGCCTTGCCATGCTTGCACAGAAAAAAAAAACCAAGCGCAACTGCAATTTTTCAGGTTTTCATTCACGACTTTAACACGAAAATGTGGCTAAGTATGAGAGATAGATCTAGCAAATAAATTAGCACACTTACTGTTTCCCGCTCCAAAATCTAACTTCTAATAATAATGATATGATATCGATGTCGTTTCAATCACCCAGCTCATCAGCTTTCGTGTACAAAACAAGCCGTACCAGACAAGTTGTGTGTTGGCTACCAAACCCGTACATGTAGATAAGTAGAGAGGCATAATGTCATTTCCAGCCTAGCCACAGCCAGTTGGTTTGGGCGCAGCCAAACGCATGATAAGTCGGACTGGTTGCCTATGTGATTTACACACGGCTGAAAATAAGGACAGGATAGGAAAATGAAGCAATGACGTCTGGATGCTAGATTATGTCTAACATCCAAAATCTCTCTAAAAGAAATCAATGACAAAAGTTGTAAGTGTTCAGTTACCAGACTATTCCTTGATAAACAGAAAACATTCCGCTCGTACGATCGTTAGAATTTAGAAAATAGTGGAGCCTGGAGGATTTAGCGTGTCGTGTTTACTGAGTTGTTTGGAAGCTGTGAGTATGCACGAGAGACGTGTGAATGAAATATAGGGTTATTTTTTTTTCGATTATCTTAGTGATGGTGTCATCTTGACGTGGGTCCCAATCAGGCCAATTGCTCGGATACCGGACATGAATAATGTTAAATAGGCCTAATCAGATAGGGCTACTTTACTGAGTCCTAGGCCAAATCATGCCACTAACACTATCTGTATTCTCATGTAACTATCACATCAGTGATGGATCCCAGGCTGCTGGCCTATATCATCTAAAAAGGCTATAATTAGGCATATTTGCTTTCCTTTAGCACTGTCAGACTGTCATGGTTACTGCACGTCCATGACGTCAGGAGAGACATGATACATGTGAGAGAGGAAAAGATGGGGTAGAAAACAGAGAAGGGGGATTTAGACTCAGTCTTCATCTTAACAATAAGAACATGCTCGAGTCAAATGTGGTGCTTTTTCAAGTAGGCCTAAGCCTAACATTTTCTCATGCCCCATGACATGCTTGACTTAAATTTAAGTAGGTGGAGACCCTAATCAGTGTTTTACTTTTAGTTTTACCATCATCATGATCATCCGGGGTGTCCATTAGCCTTTACCATGGTTACTAGTTACTTGCAGATTTTGGGTCAGCTCGTACCCGAGTTAACTCATACCTCGGTCAACTCGTACTCTGGTCAACTCGTACCCTAGTACCCCAGTCAACTCGTACTTTTGATGAAAATACACATTTGTGACCCAAACTTTTATTACATCCCAAGCCACCGTGATTGATCAGAAAAGAACAAGGAAAATCTCTTTTTTAAAAAATTAATCACAAATTAAACAGCAGGCTGAGCTTAATGCTTCGTGAAGCAGCATGTCGAACATGGCAAAATCATTTTGAGACATTTAAATGTCACAGTAAATGATTGCGATCTGTCACATTGCTTAACCGATCAACATCCCCTCTCCCTGAACAGAACTGACAGAAGCATTCATTTTCGATCAGAGTTTATTTGGCTTCTTTAAAGTCATAATAAACACGGTAGGCATATTTCAAAACTCTAACAAGAGGTGGTACATGTAGCAAGTTCATTTGCAAGTCAAGTACTGCACCCATCCCTTCTCTCCAAAACAAGCTAACCTCAAACATACGCTTTCGATCAGAGTGTATTCACTGATTTTATTAATTCAAATTAAACAACCATACACACTTAGATGCGTAAAAATGGACAAAGGCATTGACTGGAGAGGGACTCAATAAATGGAGCATCAAACCCTATATTATGCTCCACATGTTCTCTGCTGACTGGGCCTGGGGAATATGAGTTGAGTCGGGTATGAGCCAACCTGGGTACGAATGAACTCGGGTGCGAGTTAACTTGGGTGCATATTTTGGAGTACGAATTGACCGGGGTAAGAGTTAACCTAGGTACGAGTTGACCCATTTACATGTGTACATGTTTTACATACTTGTTATGACATATACGATGTAACTTGAGCAGTTGAAACCCTTATGGTATGCTTCTGACATCTGCACAGCTGGAAATTCGTCAATGATAAGAGCTGAGTACATATACTGTACACGTACATGCCATTTACTGTACCGGTACAGCTCAGTCAGACTTCAGATGTCACTTTCAGGTCAGAGTCTTTTCTTCCCATATTTGGTGCTGCTGGTGCGGTTGTCCTTCACCTCCAAAGAAGATCACACTTTAGTTTCCCGTCTCAATCATTCTGAGTCCCAATCCTGGACTATCAGTGTTGTACAGTGCATGCATGTCAACTCATGCACTTACCAATTCGTTGGCCGACCAACTCGTATCTTCACCATTTCTTACATGTACATGTATACCAACCAACTTGTGCACTGCAACTCGAGGCATCATCGGTTTTTAGTCTGAGACGGACATTAAGGATGTTGAATGACAAGAAAATGGTGCTCCATCTTTTACTGAAGTACATAAACCTGATGCATTTCTCTTCAAACAAACTGTTTCCATTTTCAAGGCGAATTGTCTTGGCAAGCTGGCAATATTCTTATATTGCCAGCTTGCCAAGACGATTTAATGTCAATTGATAATTGGAATTAGATACAGTAATTAGAATTAAATACTGTAGTCAAGAAATATCAATACTACACAGAGAATCTTATTTTACTAATGATTAGTTACATGTAAAAGTTAAAAGTTACGATTGAGGTGGATTTTTTTCATGAGGGGAAGCAGACATAACATCAGAGATTTCCTGCAGGATGGACGGATAGTGCAGTGGCAGATTGTGACCAACACTGTGTCTGTATATCACACACATTTTTCTTGGATAGGAATGGATTTGGCCATTCAAGGCAAATCAACACCGAGACCAAAGCCCCAACAAGGAGGCATGCCAGGCAAGTCTGCCACTGGCCTGAACCCCACCAGAACCTTTCCAGAATATAGCACCCCGGACGCACCCAGAGCAGGGCCAAAACCGGCCGCCTTGCGCAGCCTTTCTACTAACAATTCTAACAATAAGGTCAGTGTCTGTGTCTGACTTTACTAACAAATGCATACAATGAAAAAAAAATCAGTACTCAAATGATTGTTGGAACTTGTATGTAGGATTATAAAGTTGAACTGTTCAGTCTTCGGGTCACATCTGGCCTTATGCTTATTTCAGTTATTTTTCATATGTATTGTTAATTCTGTGATATGATTTGACAAAGAAACATTATACCACACAGTTTTGTCTGTCTTTGCAGGGATGTGTGATTACTCAGTCCAAGCTTGACAAGATTCAGCAAGTTGTTACCCCAAGACCACGTTCCAGGATGCAGTACCCCAAACCTAAAGGGTGAGCAAATATAAGTGAAGGAGAAGCATTTGAAAGATTACTACATGTAAATGGTAATGTAGGCTATTTAAAAATAAATATTTAAAGCCTTAAGCCAATAGATTCTATCACACCTGTTAAAATACAATGCAATATTTTTACTTCAAGTACCTTTCAAATCAGATTCCCTCAGTCATTTACAAAAATATTAAAGCATTTTTTGAAATGATAAAGGGTTGTTATATTGCCTTACAAAAAGTAAGCACACTTTAATGATTCCATGTGGCTTTTTATATGGTTAATGTTTATGTATCCCTGCAGAGTTCCTTCACTGGACCTTGGACAACTCCAGGACAAAGACAACTCGTTACAGAACCCAGTCAAAAGCTATGAAGAGAAACTTGACCCACCAGACACAGCCAGCACCGTCAGGTACTCACATTCCTATTCCCGGTCTATCACAGGAGCATGATTACTGAAGGGTTTGGGATGAGGTTTGATGGGGGAAAGAGTAGTGCTACCTTGACACATCCCAAAAATCCCTTCAATGAAATGTGCTGCGGACATGGTACACGTCAGCCACCGTCGTTGAAAAGGGAGAAGGGAGTGTCGGTAGCCAAGTGGTTAAGGTTTGTGACTCTTGCCAGGGGGGGTCAGAATCTAGCTGTTGACCCTAAGTTGTGACCTTAGACCAGACCAGAAGGTGGGGGTGGGGGGTTGGAATCCAGCTGTTGACCATAAGTTGTGTCCTCGGACCAGACTAGAAGGTCAGGGGGTTGGAATCCATAAGTTGTGACCTTGGGTAAGCCACTGAACCCCTGCTTGCCTCTCTACCCAGGAGTATACAGTGTAAATGGGCATCTTCGTGAGCAGGGGAGCAAGATGTGATGGACTGACATCCCTTCCTGTGGGAAATACATGTAGCATATTCTAAGTCGTGCCATGCCAAGGAAATCAGAAATAAACCCCAGCCTGATGAGCCTAATGGCTTGGAAGGGACTTGTATTTAGCTTTTAAGAAAAGGCGGATATAAAGAAGTTTATGTGCATCTGAAAAGAACAAATTAATCCTGCCAATTTATAATTCATTCATTCGCATAATTTCTTGGTTCGTTGTATTTGATACACATGTATTAAGGTAATGCCTTAGGTATAAAGTGGGAGTGAATTCCTTCTCAGGAAACAATGGAATCAAAATGCTGTCTATTAACCCACGACGTTGGTTTTTTTCTTCCCAACAGTTGGGGATATCACGAGTACAGCCCTGCTGCCAGGTAGGATGCTGCCACAATTCATGAGGGACTGAATATTATTTCTAAACAGCTCTGGGAGGTCAGGTCACACCGATTCGGTGTAGCAGTTGCACATGGTCTGGTGGTTTAATACTTGTGACTCCCGTCCGGATCAGAGGTTTCAAATCCAGCAGCTGGCAGTATGTTGTGACTTGGGCAAGTCACTTTACCCTTATTACATCTACTTCTGTCCATCCAGGTGTAAAGTTGGCACCTCTGAGGGCAGAGATAAGTATGCGTGCTGCTGACTGGTCTTGTGGTATGAACGGAAGACTAGTAGCTGTACTACAATTGATATTATTACAACTGTTATTGGAATGACCACAGTATTCCAGAAGAAACAAATTTTGGAGAACTTTTGGTGAGCAGATTCTTACATATCTGATAGCTGTACTGTATTTTATTCACTAGATCTCCAGCCATGAATGCCCCCTTTGCTCTTCACCACACCCCTACAGTGGGCCCACCCAGCAACCGCACCCAGCGACCAGGCAGTGTGCCACGCCTTGATCTGGAACGGAGGCAGAAGGTTTGTAGCCACGGCAGGATGGATTAGAGGACCTGCTGATCAAGCAGGCTTATTTGCTGTATGTTTTTACTGGCCTCAGCCAAATGTCACCTTTGTAAGAAATGTTCTAAGCAATACATTCTCTCATTCTCGTCCGAGAATGTGAGCCTTTGTAAATTTTGTCTGTCTACTATCATTCTTTATATTGTGCATAGTCCACTCTTAATACAAAGTACTATTCTGACAGATTACTGTTAATCTGAGGAGAAGCCATAACTGGGGCAGCACCGCACTCACATGTACTTGAGCCTGATGCACATGTACATTTGGTGAATACAGACACCCTATTGGTTGTAGAGGCATGTAATTTGTGTGTACCATCTGTCTACGAGAGTGTGCCACTTTTGTAATGGCTTCTCATTCTGGTTGTCAAATTACCCTCTAAAATGTAAATTGACGTTTCAAGTTTGCTGTTTAGTGGTCCTTTTATAGCAGGGTTCTGGTTTCAAAACAAGTTGATTTAGATGGTGTTAGCAACCTTTTTTTAACTCCTTTGTGGCAGAATTTTTTTTACCGGACTGCTGCACTGCAGTAGGCCCAGTATGCAGAGCCCTATCCAGCAGCAGGCGCAATTTGAAACTGCAGGTGCATGATGAATGGAATGTATGTGTGGTATGCACTAATTCTCCCACTGAGCCGCGGCATTTGCCGTCTCCTAGCACAAAGGGGTTTTAACAAGAGTTGCCTCAACCTGTGTTTTGATTAATAGTCTGCTTGGACTGACCCAGCTGTGCCAGAGAATCTACCCCCTCCCTCTGAGTGCCAGAAGCAGCAATTCAAGCAGATAGAGCAGGACAGGAAAGACGAGTTGAAGCAGTGGTCCCAGAGGGGTGGCCAACCAAAAAAGCACCTAAAGGCTCCATATAGGTAGAGAGATATTGCCTCTTTCAATGCATCATGACACTGTGTTGCATTATAAATGCCATTGCTACAGTGCTTTCATATAAAATTTGTCAGTATTGCTAAAAATTAGTGCAAGGTTGAAGAATGGATCCTCCGTGGGGCTGTATTTTAGAGAAATGCAATGCATCTATGTTAACAATTTAAAATAGCTCTGTTCTATATGGCATGCATATGTATCTTTTTATCATCTGTTGCCCCTCCTGACTAAAAGAGATTCCAAATGCTTCAAATTTAAATGATACACAGAACGGACAATGACTCTGATGATGATGCTGATGTGAACAGCAGTCGGGACCAGCACGACAAACGAGTTGATGCAGTGAGTACATTGGTTGGTCCCATTCACCACAGTACATTTCCTTGAGAATCAAACTGGGATCTGAAGAGAAAAACACCAGTGAAACAACCCAAGCCAACTTGACTCAGGTCTTGAATGCACAAACATGTGCTTTGCAAGCCAATGTTTAAGTCTCGATTCATGTTTTGTGTTTACTAGGTTTTTTTGGCCCATTGCAACCTGTTGGTGAACACAATTATTCAAATTTAGAGAGTAGACCTAGACCAGCACTTGTCAAATATTTTTAAGACACTGACCGTCTAGTGGGGTTTTGCAGGTTGTTTCATACATTTGGCACCCAGATGTTATATTTCTGCACTTGAATGACCACACACCAGTGTCTTATCTCATAGTCTGTCCACCTGTCACAGGGAGGGGCAAATATTATTTCGGATGAGCTGTTTTCGCATGCTTATCAGAAGTTACCAACCGCCATCTTCTTCACAAACCTTTAAAACTGGTGAAGGAATCTTTGTGATTCTATCCAAAGCATTCAGCACATTAGAAACACAGCCTCAAATAGCACCAAGGTGTAACAGATAGAAAAGTTTGGTGACACTAGACAGGCAGTTTTTAATATTGAATGGGACAGGACAGGCTGATAGTTAAATCCTAGATGAAACCCTGTAATTACACACCAGCAAAGGTTAGTTTGTATCAGTGAGTTGTGGCACTTCATTCAAGACTAACTGATCAAAACTACAGTAGGTGCACTTTGGCTGGATAAAACAGGTAGTTAAACATCTCAAGATCAATTTCTTTTCTTTCAACTTGGCATTGACTTGAGATTCTTCTCCACATTTTTGTTCTGTTTAGGAAGCTTTGGCAGCGGAAAGAAGGAGGCAGGAGATTGAGCAGACTGTTTTAGTTGATCAGCTTTCGAGGTAAAGCACTTTCATTGTGTTTTGGTAAAGATCAGCAGTGTAAAAGAGAACAAAGTCACCGTTATTTAAAAAATAAGAATATTTTGAAAACTTGCAGTCAAAGTTGATTTTTTTCTGTACACAATTAACATGCCACAAGTCCACAGTTTATTTTGCATACTTTCATATGCCAGGTTTTTGATCAGCATAAGAATCATCAACATTTTCACATTTCTGTTCTCCTTCACCCTGCCTACATTAAAAAAACTCCATCCCCACAAAAGAAGAATTTATCGTGTTTGCGAGCCACCATTCCAAAATTGTAAGCTTTTATTTGCAAAATAATACACACATGAATGCACATGAATGCAAATTCAAAAACTTGCATTGCCCGTAAATACCCTAGCTTTCTGCACACCAACTGTTCTCTTTGAATCACATTAAAGCTTGAAAATTAACAGTTGGGAAGAGGAAGTACCTACTTCAGCCTTGTTTTGGAACGGTGGGTCCCAGTTTCTGTTTTTCAGAATAGTCAATGCAGATTTGCAGTGGTTGTGAGGTATTGAATTGTGTGCCATGTAGGAGTGTCATTTGCGACCCAGAACAAAATCAGCGAAGTGAAACACCACTTTCTGGAACTGCCACACCTTTGGGCCAACCAAGACCCAAAACAAGAACTCTGCATGAATCCAAGTAAGTACAAATCACCAAAAATTCAATATATAAGTTCACTTTGAAGTGGAACACTCTGGTTTATGCAACTCTTTTAAAAATGAGATTAACTGTTTTACTCAGAATGTACGCAATGCTGTTTCTTGAACTGAATGGACTGATAGGTAAAGGCAGTTCCTGACCCCAATTGCCCAAAATATGGTTCTACCTTGTACCTTGTGGCCTGTCCTGCTTTACTTTTAGAGTTCGGACTACGGGGACAGTCACTGAGAACCTCCTGGACAAACGCTTGACATTCAATGCTCGGATTGTGACAAGGAGCGGCCATGATGCCTTACGGGAGCTGTGCGGATTCTACTTTGACTTGGATAAGACCATGACCGTCTACGAGTATCGCCACTTTGGTTCCAAGTGAGTGTAACGATATTGGAGATCACTGATGTGATAGGGGCACATCAAGTGACGAAAGCTTGACAAATGAGGTGTGGAAAAATTGTAAAGCACTGACAGGGATATCAATAGGTTTTTTTTGGGGGGGCTTGATGTGCATATCAGTACTCTCCGCTCAGGAGCTACATAAGGGCCTTATTGGGCTTGGATGAGAGAATGATTTGAGAATGAATAAATGCGTATTTTTTTGCGCTGAATAATGTAAAAAGTAATGAGAAAATCATGTCCGGTTGCTTTGCAGATCAAAAGCCTTACCGTTCATCCAAAGAGGGAAATACAGTCATGTAACTGGCCGAAGGAAAGGCAGGCTGTATGTCGTGCAGGACATTTCAGCGGTAAGTAGATTCGTATTCCAATTCTTTAGTGAGCAGATTCAGTGTAACATGAAGCTTATTGAAGACAACTTTTGTCTGATAAAGTATCTTCACTGGCAAATCGGTTACTGTGTTATCATACTACATAAGAACAGCATTCTACAACTTGAGGCTGAGCTTCTAGTGAACAACCAGTTGCGCTACCAGTTACGATCATGGGCAGAAATCCGGGGGGGAGGAACAGATCCCTCCCATGAATTTGGTACGGGGGGACACAATGTCGAATGTCCCCTCCATGCTTTAAGCAAAAAATACTAAAGAAATTGATGGGTTGAGGATTTTCCCTTTGGAGTTTTTATAAATGGAATAAGATAATAAACACGATGTGCACACAAAAGAGTTTTAATTGATTTCCCCCCACAACCGAGGAGAGATTTCCGCCCATGCTTACAACCTTCACTGTTTCTACACAGGGAGCCACCCTGACCTTTGACTCAGCAAACCAACCTTCAATCTCCTCTGCCTTGAAGGCCAAACCTGTACTGCTGATCAGGATCACGCACGTAGATGAGACTTCCAAAGAGAAGCTAATGTAAGCAAACTCGTGAGTTCTGACCAAAACAAAGTGGGATCCTGCGGAACTATCTCAACCCTATGAACTTTGTCAGGCTTTCTCTTCTAGCTTTGCCAAATACAACAAACTAACACATAGCAGAAAAGAAAGCCCTACTAAATGCAACAAGATTCAACACAGCTGAACAGGGCGCTCTGCTGAATGCTGGATATTGCAGCACTGCAGAAAAAACCCTGCTTTGCACAACAGAATTCTGCATAAGTGAAACGAGAACCCTGCTGAATGCAACACATGGCTGATTGGAGTTGCCCAACCACCCTGCATTCGAGTCGCATAGTCAAACTATTGTATAATAATCACAGTTTAGTTTAGAACTTTCACTTCCAAAAGTAGTTTACTGGATAACTTTAGTACTAAAAATGATTCTGATAAAATTTACTTTTTGTGTTGGATTCAGATTTAAAAATGGGAGGATTCCATATGACCCAGAGGAGTATCACACTAAGATGGATCCACCAATTTCCAAGCAGGATGCTGCCGACAGTAAACTCATAGCCCAAATACAAGGTAGGACATACAAACCCTGATCTTCCCAGATCCACCAAAACCCATCAGAAGGTTTTGAAGGATTTTGTGGTATTGAGGAAAGTTGAAGTCCAGTCACTCTGAGTTAACGCCTGATGCTTCTTGACAGTACCCATGCAAAGAAGGCACCATCAGCTTCCTGCTCAGTGGAGGAATTTTGGTTGTGCAGGGACATTCCGAGCAAGAATATGTAGGGATTAGAGTTAATCCTTTAGGTACTGTAAACTTCACTTACAGCACATTTGATTACTCCTCTCATGCTTACCCTTGCTTCTGTCAAACGTTTGGCAGGCATGCATAATATGTGGTAATAAACGAATGATCTTGGGTTATTCAAAGAGCCCTGACTAGGTCATAAGGTCATACGTCAATTAAATTCGCAAAATGATCGCAATGATCAAAAGCAAGACATCCAAACGTCCATTTCTTGCCTTTGTTTCACAAAACGTGCCACCGTAGTCAACTACTCCTGAACTATTTATTGCGCTTTTAAGTTATTTTATTTATGTCTGTTCATCCAACAGCACATTTAGTAACAATTACAAGATGAAGTGATAATTGAGAAGACAATGCAGAAATGTTCAGTTTTAGAGGCGGGAGGAAAACCCAGGACTACTGTTCCAGGGAAAACCCATGGAATCAGGCAGGGACTGCAAACCCAATCCACATGCTGACCGAGGTGGGATTCGAACCTGGGTCGCAGAGGTGGAAGGCAAAGAAAGAGCCACTACACCAAGCTGACTTCCCATCTTTCCTTAGCAATGTGTGACTACGCTGCCATGTTTTCACATTGCATTGTGGGATACTTCTGCAAGTAACTGGCTCGGTAGGTCACTCACTTGGGCCAGGCCCGAGTGCGCATGAAAAGTCACGAATGTCTCATTGAGCACAGTCATACTTGCACACGCCAGCATGGGGGGAAGTAATCAAATACACTTTGCCCGTCGTTCTCTAAATTCTATTGTAGGTAAAAATATCAAGAATCCATGTGAAAAATTTGAAGTCGTACGGTATTGGAACTCTTTCTTTTTAATTGAATCCTGCCCTCTAGAATCTGTCAGAGGTCAGATTCGCAAACGAGCTTGCAAGACGTTAACTGGCCTAGGCCGTCACTTCAGGCAGCTTGACAAATCAGGAGATGGCGTCTTGAACAAAGAGGAGCTGCGGCAAGCACTAGACACATACCACATCAAAGTAGACAAAAATGTGAGTAACAGTGTGCTCACATATGACTTGAATGAAGCTCTATCAAGAGCAGTGGAGCTGTCGGATTTATCCAATGGGCTTTGTTGGTAACTGAGGAAGCTCTTTACCTGTAGGTATTGGCACAAGCACGGCTAAGCCATGAATAGACCTTTTTCCCATGATGTCATGATCATGCTGGACCTATGATGTGTTGTGATGGTAATGACGAATAGTGTTGTGATGGTAATCTACTTATTCAAGATGATCTAGTCAAGCATGCAGTATTTGAAGCTACACTTGCACGTGGTTGAAGCTGCCCGTAGGAATATATGCGATCACCGTGGCCAAGGCGGCCCACTCATGCTGATATTGTTTACATTTAGTCACATGGGTGAAAAAGGTCTACGAGCTTCCAAGGTGACTACCCATGGGTTTGGCACAAGCACGGCTAAGTTATTACACGAATAAGCTTCCAACGTGAAGACCCATGGGTTTGTGTGTTTTTTTTCACCAAAATTTCTCAGTCTACTTCGCACCATGGGTAAATGTGCATTCGGGATCCGCATGTGAATATCTTCCTGTCGTTGTTGATTTTTTTCCCCCTGTCTCAGTTATTTGAGTCGCTGTGGTTGGTTCTGGACCAGAATGAGGATGGTGCGATAGATTACGGTGAATTCCACAGAGCGTTCATTGGTGAGATGAACGAAAGGAGGAAAACATTTGTGAGGAAGGTCAGGACCAGTGGTACAGTAATTGTTTGTGCTCAGTGATGATTTGATTACAGCTTCATTGTTTTAAGTGTCTGATTCAAATCTAAGAGTATACATTGTTGCACAGACATACATTTCTGTACAGTGTAACATCGTCAGTGTGGCAGCACATTGTCTACCATATCTATAGATATCACAGAATGGAATTTTCTCATTGGTTTCAATTTGTTTCTTACAGGCATTCCAGAAAATCGATGCCAATAAGTCGGGAACAGTGAGCATTGATGAGTTGAAGAAATTCTTCAATTTGCAAAAGCATCCACATGTAGCACAAGGTATCTTTTAACTTGGGAATGTAATTCTGTGGCATGACAATTTTTAGAACAAGATATAAATCTTTGATTTATTTTCTTACTGAGAATTCTAATTAGAGTATTTTGCTTTGGCAACTCTTACACTTCAAAAGTCATAATAGAAAAAGGAAATCCAGTGCCACTGACCGTGAAAAACTGTGTATAAGATAATTCTTGGTGGATTGTTGACAACATTTTATCATCTGCAAACTATTGAGCAAAAAGTGTTATAAATTGTACAATATGCATGTATTTTTCCCCCAGGTCTGGTCACGGCCTCGGAGGTAATGAACAGTTTTCTGGAGCTCTTTGATCGGCGTGCAAAGGAGATCACGTACGGAGAATTTGAGGATTACTACGAGGGTGTCAGTGTCTCGATCAGCAGCGACGATGAATTCATCGGCATGGTGTCGGCATGCTGGACGTTGTGAAAAAGGTTGGAAACTGAACAGTAATAATGCAAAGCAAGCAGAGTAAAGTGTAAACTTACGGCAAACACCAGTACATGTACTATGTCAATGAGCTGGTTCATATGCGTACATATCATGCATTCAAGGCAGCATTATTAGATTCACGTTGAGTGGAATTGGACTGCTTTTGGATTCCCTGGCAGTTTCTCAGCTCTGGCGCATCTCAGCCAATGGCAAAATAGTGGGGGAGAGAAGATTTTTTAAGGAATTGAAAGCAAATGTATTCTTTTATCAGGCATGTAACTTTTCCTCGGATCGGCTGATTTCCTTGTTTTTCACTCCACACTCATGCCAATGAAGATTGAAAAACACTGAACAGTTTTGTAAAGATTGGACTACCTCATTTTTTGTCCAAGTCCAGGTTGCATATCTGTTTTATGGGTGAATAAAAATAGGACGTTCGTTTTTTTGGGGAAAAAACCACCTTGGCCCCCCCATGCCTAAATAGGCCACCGAACTCGAGAAATCTCTGACGGTCTTTCTCTTTTGTCTCTATTAAGCAGTGCATATTGTTTGCATCAGTCTGAAAATTCAAGAAACCCTTGTTGAATTTTGCACATGGGGAAAAAAACCCCAAAAGCTTCTGACCCAAAGCAACTTAAGACCAGTAATCCAGATTGGTTAATGCACAGACAGCACAGATTTCTTTCCATCTCTCTTGTAAACTTGTAATAAAACCTCATGTGTTTGGCAATCAGACCTTTTGGTTCAACTTATCCTATTTAAAGTCAGATTTTCTTTTTCACTGCCATAAAACTATCTTTGTGTATTCATTATGAACTGTGTATTTTGACAAAACCATCCATGTATTTCTCATTGAATAAGCAAGCCTATCTTTGATTGCTGCGAGTGTGTGGAGTACATTGCTGCAAATAAAAAAACATGTATAAAAGTACTTGGAGCACTACAACACTTTCGTTATAGTTGAGTAAATTCTGTGAGCACAAGCGTGACGGGGAAAACTTCTCAAGTAACGAGCAGTGCAACAATGTTCAATTTATATGAGTTTGAGGTCCGCAACAGCGATCAATTATGAGTAGTGCAACAATGGCTGTTCTTAAGTGTTAACGTATAAATCATATTTCAAATGTAAGCTTTATGAACAAATATAAAATGATGAAATACCATTCTAGCATAATTTATATTTAGGTTTAATTAATATGTTGCTGTACAGTGTCCTTTATGTACAACTTGAATATTGCAAAATAAAGATCACAGTTTTAAACATGACAAATCAATTGTAGCATTGTCCTGAAGATTTCAGGGTTTTTCCTGCTGTTTGCACTAGCCATGTGCATAACACATGCAAATTACAGCGTAAAATTTAGAGAATACTTTGTTGAACCAGCATGTTTTGGAAATGGCACCATTTTGCTTTCAGGGGTACAACATTTGATGTCAACATCATTTTTGGACATTTACAAAGTATGCATGTAATGGTATATTCTCGACCAGTTGTGAGTATGTCCTAATTCACTGGATCAAAACAGGTTTCAGTTTACAAAATATCTGAATGTACTCTTTAAACACTGCTGGCTAAAGAATGGCATTAAAAGCCTTGGACAAGTTTGAGTGCCACTGAATAAAAATCAACTAATTACCGGCAGAATGTATTAAAAAATATATATTTACTTTGTAAATACACAGCATTTTCAAACAAAACAGGTTTTTTTGATGTTTAGAGAGCCCACATGTATCTCCGTGCATCATTTTTTTACTCATTTGAAGAATCTGGCGGTGGATTTGAACGATCTTGTATCAGTAATCTCTGAGTTCTTCTTGTTCCTGGGGCCACCATGATGGAATTGATGCTGATAGTTCCGTTCGGCTTCCGTCTTCACCAATGACCAAAAGTTTCTTGTCTTTGCTGCCAACGGCAAAACATACCAAGACAGGGCAGTTGGTTAGCGAATATAAATTGATCAATCAAGGAAAAACTTCTTTGAAATTCTTGGGATGGGGGCTCTCATTTCTTTGTTTTCATGAAGTAACAAGTAAAACACTGACAAAGGCAGACCACCATCAGATTGGGACATGGGGAGCACAAGCCATGGGGGTGGGGGGAGAACTCTTGTTTTTGTTATTCATCATTCTCCATGGCTTTTAAATTTTGGTATAAGATCGACCCCTTCTCTTCAAGTCTTACCACTGCGCAACTCGCAGCAATGCCAGGCCACTGTTGCCAAGGTAACCGCGCAATTTGCCAAGGTTCTTCCCAGCTTCAGATATGATCTTAGCTCCGACCTCTGGAGGAGACCTCCCATGACTACAAAGTAAGAAATATTAAAGTGACCTTGCAGCTTGCGATCGCTGAATGAAAGCCTACAATTATGCAAGAATAAAATTACTCTGAATGAGGGTAACCCCTTGCTCCACAATGTTCTGGAAATTTTCAAAGCAGGCTCATCATCGCATGATTTGGTGATAATCCCCTTCAAAATCGATTGGCATGGAAGCTGTCATCTAGAAATGGGAGTGGTCACAGACCTCTCCCTCTAAGACCACACCCACCCCACTCACCACCTCTGACCTGAGTATCTGGATGGGCATGATTCGTTTCCTGGTCACCCCAGTGTGGTGGGTACGGGCTGTGAGCTCTTGCCCCAAGTAGCAGCCCTTGCTGAAACTCACTGGATACAGACAAAAGTATGTCAAAGCGAACTGATTCAAGAAGTAAAAATAACCAGTGTTATGCTGTGTTGAGCCACATACATGTATGAATACAATTTCTTTTAGGGGTGTAATGATACATCAATGTCTCAATGCCACTTTGCAAGACATGTGGCGTACATGTACATTACACCCTTAGAACTTTAAATTTCTATCAGGAAAAAAATTTTTGAACAGGTACAAAGAATTGACAACACAGCAAAACAAGAAAAAACTTTCAGATACAACATAACCATATAAAAAACACTAGTGAACATGGTTACTCTGGCTTCATTACTATACATGTACATCTAGTAATTCAGAAATAAAGATGCTATATACTTTTTAAAGTAAAAAAAAATCAATTTATAAAGAGGAAATAGTCAGAAAATTGTAATGGGTCCTGATCAGATAGAACTCTAGATCTCTAGAACTGAAAACCCAAAGTTTGCCTCACTCACCTCCATTCATGTAAGCTAGATTGGATTCCAGGGGTAGGGCTTCCCCCTGGGGGAGGTCCATCACTCCTTCTGGCACTCCCCACCGGTATCGGTGCAGTGTGTACTCCTCTGGGTCTGCTTCAGTAGAGTCTGGGATGAGGTGGGTCACTGTCGAAGGACAAAGAAAGCAGCAACATTCGTTTTATCTACACGCAGTCTGAAATTACCCCAATTACTGGGGGTTTCCAAAAATCTCTTTCTCTGTCTGGGGCTTCAGGCTTCAAATTTTTAGAATTAAGTCTCAGAGTTCAGCATGTACTGTACATGCACAGACCGACATAAAAAAGAGGCCAATTTTCAACTGAAGGTGGATACATAAACTCATCATGAGGATATTTGCATGAGCGTAACATAACTCTGCATGGCCACAACGAAAATGACGCTGACGTGCCCTCACCCGACAAAAACTCTCACATTTTCAAGGCTAAGAATGCAATGATGCACACAACCCCTAGATAACGCCTAAATGATCTCCCCTGTCATACAAAATGCCACAGTGGTGTCCACTCCGAGCAGGAACAAAATAGGGCGTTTTGAAAGGAAATTGAGTCATTTGGTACGCACTCACTACATAGGCGCATAAGTTTATGCACGTTTGATGCGGAGCACGCCGAGTATGAGCAGCAAAGTTAGTCTGGAATATATGGTCTTTGTGTGCACGCTGAATGCATTCAAGAAGCCGGTTGGAAAACTTTGTACCATCTGTCTTTCTTTCACCAGTGAGGGTGCACTGCAGCTCAGGGTAGACTATAACCTTGTTTTGTCAAAGGAGGCCAAGTCATTAAATCCTGTATTAACAGGCTGCAGGGGGTATATTATGATCTACTGCACCGCGTGTCTTCATTAAGCTCTGAAATAAAGCATCACTGACTCTGAACCACCAAACACAGGGTACATGTGTCAAGTTTACGACCTCACTGCAATTCTTCCCCCTTCACTCAATACAAAGTTGATTTTCTAGAGGCTACCCAGCAAACTCACACGCCTCCTCCCTCGGAAGAATGGCCCGCCTCCCAAACCCTTCCACCCTTGGGTCCTTCACATCTGTCGGGCATCTGCCACAGTTTGTGGCCTGCATCTTTGTGATGGCCAAGGGGGACATGTCTCCGTCATCCTTACTGAAGACAGCCCACGTCTGGAGTTGCTCATCTGCGCTAGACACTTCAGCCTGTGGGGAAAAACAACAACCAGTTTTCTTCTTCAACTGCAGAGTGCAAGGGAAATTCATGTCAACCCCTTGCTCTATGTGCTACATCCTCCAATTTGTTTCAATAAACACTTCCTGGCTGCAATACATTTGCAGTAGAGACACTCATCATGTAGCAGTCAGTGCCACACCCTTAGGAATTGTCAAGCTAATCCTTTGATGTGCAAGTGGCACCGCCCAACTCCCCCATTTGCTAGTGTAGCAAAACCTCAAAACCTAACAGGCCAAGCTAGAAGCAGTTTAAAGTGGGCCTACATGTGTACATCAATACGCCTTTGGTGAGTTAACTTTGGCCAAAATCTGGTACACTGAGTTCTTTAAATTCACAAAGGAACCAGTCCATTCCAAAGATGGTAGTCACTATGCAAAAGCTTTCCCCGAATGCACAAGGTTAGCAACAGTGTCTTTAGCCTAGGGAATTCAAATTGTTATGCTTATGTGCAATCAGATAACTCAATGTACCAGATTTTATTGAAGTATAACTCGCAAATGGCTTATTGGGAGATATGTTCATGCAGTGGTACCTTCCCTGCCTTTGAAATGCAATCCCAACCTGATTCTGTGGTTTCCCCGGAATGTTAATCCAGGGTTTTTTTGCCACCTCTAAAACTGAACATTCTTCACTGTCTTCACTTCCTATGTGGAACCACACTGGCAATAAGTCCAAATGCTTCTGTGAGCTATTGTAGTCGGGTGCCAAATAAAAAATCCATCATTTAGAACTGGCTTCAGTCAGTTGAGATGGATGCAAGGGCAGATAGCTACAATACAAAATTTTACAGAGAAACCAAACAAGTTCTTTTTATGGAGGGGAGACCTAAAAATGTTTGAAATTTTTAAAGCCACCTTTCATGGCCTTCCTGAAAGGTAGAGCTACATGTACATGTACACCTTGGGGCTGTCTACGTGCTTCTGGTCGAAAAAGAAATGAAAAAGACCCTAAAATAGCATTTCTCTAATTACCCCCCACCAAAAGTTATTGGCTCCTTTTGGAGGGGGCATGGCCCAGTTGCCTCCCCTTCAAATTGCCCCTGGCTGGATGTCTGTAAGCGTTGCTGTGCATCGAAAATATGCAGCATACATGTAGCTACACTGTACTATATGGATGTTTATTGTCAATCCAGTTCGTACCGATAAGTGTGATGTCACTTCAGCTAAAACCTTGCCCACTGCACATGCACTGCACATAGAGTTAAATGCATTGATCACCATTAACGTGGAACCATGGTACCGGAAATTAATGCGCAAGTTCAGCGATCATCCAATGGGAGCCTGAAAATCGTGGCGCGTCCACCTTTGTGACGAAGTCAATAACATGCACGAATCGGATAATGTGCCCATGCTCTTGCAACCAGCAAAAACACCTAAACCTAACTTTAGGCAAACGACTTGGACACAGCCCATGCATTGTACAGCACCTGCTAACTTTGAATGAGCCACCATGGGGGGGGCACTGTTATTTTTTAACATGTAGTCCGATCAGATTACTTTCACACCACTACATGTACCTTCTTCCTGACTCTGTACATCTTGAGGTGTTTAACCAATTTGTCCTGGACCTCCGCGTCACACTCTAGTAAAAAGCTGGGCTCTTTAGAAGCATCATCAGACACACGGTAGCACATGACATCAAATAAGATTCTTCCCTGAGAAAACAAACAAATATTTTATCTTGCACTGTTTGTACATGTACTTACACACCTTTTAGCTTTTACTTCAGTATGGAAGGTTTTTGTTTACATCCCGGAAGCTAATCTCTTTTCTGGCTTGTGTGGTTCTGAATAGAACCAGTTGTTTAAACTTGACATTTTATACCAAGTACTCTGTCACTGGAACACAGACACATGCAGGTGAACAAGCTTACATGTACATGTATTAAGTAAGTGTTTCTCTCACAACCACACAACTCATACAGGAGCTTAACTTCCATAAAATTGAGGAAAAAAGGGGGCAGTAAGGGAAAAGGAAGTCAGGCAAGAGACTTTTATCGGGCCAATTTTGAAAATTATTTTCCCCCGAAGGGCAATTGGCCTGGTCTGTTACCATGTCCTGGTGATTACACGTGTGCAAGTACCTGGGTGTTTAGGAACATGGCGTACATGGCTCTATTTGCACCCCACATCACTCCAGTATCGTTGGTGACCAACCCTTGGAGGAGCTCAGTCGCGTCAGGCCCAACCACTCTAACCAGCCCCCTCCCTTCGAGCTTGACACACCTCACTCCCCAACCAGAGGTAGCTGCCCGGCTGTGGCTAACATGTCCGGTGCTCACTCCTCGGTGTGGCCCAAGACCAGGTTTGCACAAAGTCTGCTTCGTGGCCAGCGGAAGTTGCAAACATTGTTTGGTAAAGGGGATGCTCTGCATGGAGCATGCCGATGCCCTCAGAAGGAAGGTATTCACGTTTCTTGCAAGAGAGGGCGCAGCCATTGTGCACTCTGGAAAGAAAAATGTTTAAGTTCATTTAAGCATGGGAAAAAAGAGATCTGAAGCAAGATTAAACACTTCAGTCATAAAAAAAGATGCATGTCTCAAACAAGGCCATTATTATTCAAGGTATGGTAGACCAGACTGGGTCTGTGACCGTATGAATGCATACAGCTTGGACTAATCAGCATTTAGTCTTAGGGAAATCCCTAATTTACAAGGTAGGACACCTTAACCTGTTTGAGGTGCTCAATGTTTAATATGATTAAACTGCTCACACTAGCCTACTACATGGATATGTCTTTCACTCTTTACAGTTTGTGAAGATGTGTATCACAGAGTAAAGTCCAAGAGCATTGCTGCTGCCTGAGTTGGCCTAGTCTTCGTTTCTAATTGGTACTGCATTTAATCATTTGGCACAGGACATGAAGAGGAAATGTGAAGTTCTTGCTAGCTGAGCAGTGAATAGGGCTAGCTGAAAAGTTCTGTAATGACAGGTGGGGTCCTAGAATGCTTGTGCAACTGTACATGTAAGGGTATGTGTTACTAGGCACGAACGCTTGACAATTTTTGTGTCATCATTCAATCTTATTGCACAGTTCCACCAATAATAATAATAATAATAATAATGGAGATTTGTAAAGAAAAATTAATGAAATACTAATTAAATGCCTGAGCCACGAGATGGATCTTCAGGGATGTCTAGAATGAATGAATGGAGTCAGAACTTCGAATATGTCATGGTAATTGGTTCCATAGGCGAGGAGCTGCTACTGAAAATGATTTATCCCCCCATGAGCTATGTGACCTGGGTTCTGAAAGTAGATATTTGTGACATGATCGAAGCATGCAAGATTGTTTGTAAGGTGTGAGGAGATCCATGACGTAAGAAAGGGCTTTGCCATTAAGATTCTTATAGACAATTAATAGAAGCTTGTAGATTATCCGGTACAAGACTGATAACCAGTGAAGATCTTTCAGAATGGGTGTGATGTGAGCAGACTTTCTGGTTAATGTGACGAGACGCACAGCTGTGTTCTGAGTACACTTGAGTCGATTCAGCTGTTCCCGTAGAAGGCCAAAGAGGAATGAATTTCCCATGTCAAGGCGGGATGTGACAAAAGAATGGACGATTTGTTGAGTGGAGTTGCGGGTAAGATATACCAATCATCTTTTCTTATAGAGGTTATGCATAGTTTATGATTAAGGCAGAACTGGATGGAGGGCAAGGGCTTTATAGAGCATGTATAGCATGACTGGGACTAAGGGAAGACTCATGTAAACCTTTTGTGAATTCATTGCAAGTACATGTACCTGCAGGCCAAATTACAATTTACAAGAGTAGCCTCTAAGGCACTAGTACATGTATTTGCACATGTAAGTTGTAACCTAGCCGGGATGGCAGTTATGGAAGATTGTTTGAAAGGAATGTAGCAGTTAGGCCTAACAACATGAACAAGTAACATGACAAACCTAGGCCTACCGGTACATGTAAATAACTTAACGTCTGACACGATGATGTCTGAGATTTCATGCAGCATCCAAAGTGATAACGCAATGTACTGGAGCTGATTGACTGATTAATCTCGCCAAACATGCCGACCATCGTTTAGGCCTGGATCTAGATAAACACTCTGAAAAGCTCAAAATGAGCATCACACAGAACAGAACTGGGGAGTTGTTCATTCGAACTGAAGATGGTTTTGCAGTGCTGTTTTGAAGCTACATGTAACTTCTCCACAGAAGTTAGAAGTCAAGTGTTTTGGCAGCTTACATGTATTCCAATCTTTTGCCATCTTAGCTAAGAAAGAATGAATGAAGATGGGATTGTGACACAGACAGTGGGATGACAAGTTGATTTGTCTTGCAGCTCCTGGACTTCATTCGTGTGCGAGTTGATGGAGGTTCTTGCAAATCAAGGAAATCTCTTATGTCCAGGTCAACACTGTGATGAATGATTTTGTGCAACATGACAAAGCTGTACCCCCAGAACTGTGGGGGGGCCGGGGGTAAGTAAACTAAGCTGCTATGTACATGTAGGCCTACCATCTTCTCTGTTGTAGGCATGGTAGGAGGGGAAGTTGGAGCTTTTCAAAGTAGAATTGCTGTAACAGAGCTGGTCCTACTTTATCTTCAGTTATAGTACGCACTGCACATCCTGATCAATCATGTCATTTATTTGTCAATGCAACTGCAAACATGATGTACATGTAGGCATAGGCCAAGGCCTCCATGTACCTATGCACAGTACACATTGGTAATCATGCCCATCTGGATCTGTTCATTATTGATATCCAAGTGGCTATCTTTACAGTAGTCGTAACGCATTTCTCATTTTCTATCGTTATGGCACTGAGCTGCGCAAGTTCGATGACGTAGTTGATCATCACAATGGTTTATGCATTTTAAAATTACCTCCATCACTGAACGCTTGTGTCCGGGTGGTCAAGGTGGAACCACTGGAACCACTGGTGTGTGAGTTCGAATCCACGCTTGGACTATTTTTTTTTTTTTTGCCTAAATTTTATGTTTTATACCACAATTGTTTTTTTTATGTTGGTTTCTAAATGTATAGCCCAGGCCTACGCAGGAATCTTTTTTTTTTCTCATCGGAGGCTTTGGAGGATTTCTTTTAAAGGGAAATACATGTAAAGTCCGAAATCTGCTCTGAAGTTGGCGTGCTTGCGCAGTTACAGTGCCATAACGATAGAAAATAGGAGATGCGTTACGGCTGCCATAACAACAGCCACTGCGCACTGATACACCGTCACTTACATCCATACATGTATCAGGAGTCAGAGTCTGTGCTACATACACTAGTGGGGCTAGGCCATAACCTTATCGCAAATACTGCATGGGTGATTTTACACAATGGTAGAAAGACATTGTGGGAAGGAAAAACGAGCAAACATTGCCCCCTCTTCCTTCCCACAATGCCTTTCTACCATTGTGCAAAATCACCCATGAAGTACTGTACATGTACTGTATTTGCGATAACATGGATAAGGCTATGCAGTATGCTTATGGGGTACTGACTACTGTAGGAAGATGATTATACCAATGTTACCGTCGCTGCTAATGCTTACCCCTTACCTTTTAGTCGTCCAGAAGGCCTCAATTATGAACAAGTCACCACAAAAACTAGCAAATACAAATTGTTCATGAGACTCATGTTATTGCCGTTTTAACAAAAAATCAAACTTGCTGGGGCATGGGCACCGGCACATTTACAATGTATTTTTGTTGGCATTGCCAAACTGGAGAGGGCGCTATATTAAAACAATGTTTTGGGGGGCGGGGCAGTGATCGACAACATAGGCTACAAAAAATTCAGCTCCACGGGCAAGGACCACGTTTTATTGGTATCATTGAAGTCAGGAGAATTTTTTCTTTAAATTTTTCTTATAAAATAATGGTATCAAATATGGCATATTTATTTTTTTTTTCAGAATGTAATACAAATGAGTAAAGTTCTGTTTAAAATTTCGGCTTTTCTTGAAATACACTCTAAAAAATCAGTGTTAATTCCTAGCTGGATTATTGGTTGGAAAGCACAGGAAAGTTACTTTGTGAATAGCTCTATAAAAGTAATGATCCACTATTCAAACTGTGGCTGTAGCAATTAAAAACCAAAAATTTCTGTGTAAGTCAGTGTTTATTTGAAAAATGCGTCAATGCAGCCGAATAATACTGAATCTATTTTCAGCGGTGCTGCATTGTTTATTAAACGATTTTACCTGTTTTCAAGAGGTTTTCCTGTGCTCAGCAGCATAGCTATGGGGGGGATGGGGGTGTATGTCCCCCATGAAAAATCGTCGCCCCACTTGCATATCATGTGATTACGATTATGTACATGTATAAATTATGTCCAACATCCAGTCAGCCCCCCCACACACACTTTGGCGTGAAGCCCCCGCTTGCCCCCCCCCCCGTGCTCGGAATCCTGGGTACGCCATTGCCTGTGCTGCATTTCTTAAGGAATTAAACATTCTCTGTTTGACATCATCAGCAATAAACGCAAATCAACGCTTTGTGAAAATATATGATCCAGCTATTACGTCTAACAAGTATTCATTTGTTTTCGTTAATTTAAGCCAACACCACATTTCCGAAAACATAACGTAAAATTAATGAAACTTCAGCAGAATTGTCTAGCATAATATGTATTCTTTGAATTTTTTAAAAAGTGCAGAAAAGAGATTGCGGATTCTGACAAAAAGCCAATACACGTATTACTCAATTTCAGTTTTCCCTCAAGTTATCCAACAAAATCAACTTATCCAACAAAATGGATCACTTGTATGTGATCAGGCTTGCAGCCAAGACTATTTACAATGCCCCAAAGATATGACAAGTCACAAGCAAGTTATGATCAGTTTCAAAATACGTATATTCGGAAAAAGGCTATATGATATGAGTATTTTCTGAAAAAGAAATGTACACACAATGGAAAAGGATTCAGAAAAATGAATATGATTAGTCTCTGTGCATGCTGCGATGCATCTATTTCATTCTTAAAGGTCCATCCTATAGGACTGCGAAAGATCCGGTCCTAAATTTCCGGAGTGGCATATGCGTAGTCGTCTGCTGGATTTGACCTGGATTTAATTCAAAAGAAAAATAAACTATGATTGTCGTAAAAATTCGAACGAGCTATGTAACCCATCTTTAATATCAAGAAAAGTGGACAAATAATTATCCTAGCAAAATCAACACTGGCCCATTGGTCCGAAATGGAAATTAGTGCCTGCAGCCATTCATTTAACGATAACATGCATCTCTGATGAAACATCTGCAGCCGCATAGAGCAAACCACTCATTCTGGAATTTCTTCGAGCAACATTTTGTGTACGCAAGTTGACAGGCACAATTTCTTACGGCATTCTACTTAGCCTAAAGAGCAAAACCGAAATTATACGGTTTGTTTTGAAGTCTCTCTATTCCTCTCACATCTCAAAGCAAATTACCCGTTCTTATATAGCTTGGGTGATACAATGTAATATCGGCTTCTTTATAGTATATATGCTCAAAGAATTACCTTCCAACCCCACTCAACCCTTACCTTTCTCCCTTCCTCAACCCAATCCCCGCAGGCTACCACATCCCTCCGCCCCGCCCCCCTCCCAACAGAGCTGACCGTACCTTGAGACCGGAAGTAAGGGCACAGGGGTCGGATTCTGCTTCTTTCCACTCAGTATCTTGTCAGCCATCATGTCAGCGATGGCAGCATTTTCATACGGACTAGCCTCGGTGCTTGACCGGCCTGGCACCTCTGCCGGTTTGTCCCGTATCGCCGTCTCATACCCTGTAGCGGTATTCATGTCAGCCTATGCAGGGAGCAAAATTAAGCATAAAGAGGTACTGGGCGTCGCACGCGATCTCGCATGCATGCCTGCAGGTTAATGCCGTGGGCCAAGGTTTCTCTGCCTGCGAATGTGATAAAAGCAGGCTTGAAAAAGACAAAGCATAACAGCTAACACACCCATCACGCTTGCATCAAGTAATAGACACTGGAGTGGAAATCTCAATCTCGCGATTTTAAAATGGGAATGCACTTTTAAAGAGCCCTTATTATTTAAGCCAAAACAGTTTATACTCTCGCGCTATTATGATAAAATCTGAAAGATGTCAGCATTTTGAGTCGGGATCTCGGTAATCCTTATGCTTTCTCTATGGGCTATTTCACGCGTCAGATTGTAGCATTTCAGCGGGTCCTGATGAGGCCAATTCTAAGTCACAAGCCAAGTCTTGGGTCGTTGCCTACCTTCAGTCGCCGAAATTTTCGGCATGTGATGACAAGGGCAATGATGAGAAGTAATGCAACCACGCCCAGTGCCACGCCCACAGCTAACGCAATGATATTAACTACGGATCAACAAAATTGAATAAACCGTATGAATTGGCTTTTGGAAAAAGGAACGCTTTCAAAATATTATTTTTGCGCACTTTTTCTACATCTATGACCCCCCGTTAATTTCCTTTACAAAAATCGAAAAGTATTAAATGAACACATCAAAGGGTACACTGTTAAAAAGTTGTGTGAACTGTTAGTAAATAGAGAGAAATAGACAGTAGAATGTGCTGTCTCAAAACAGCAACTTCTGTATTAATGCCATTTGACAACAGAATCTGCTGTTATTTAAGAGACAATTTTATAATTTTAATAGTGTAACAAGGTACTTGAGGGGGCAGAGATGGTGATTATGTGTGAAATGTGGAGCCTTGTTCTCGCATAAAGACCGGTTCATACTTGACACGATAGCGAAAGCATGCGACATAGTGACGTCAGACCAAATAATTCGTGCTGCGAATTTGCAGAAGTTGAGTGCATTTGAACGAATTTCGCTGCAACTATTTCGCGGTGAAGCATTTGCTTTCACACTCGTCTAAATTATTATGAAGCAGCCTTTTCGAAGTAGTTTTTAATTGCCTAGTGAGCTGATCGTTTTAGTAAGCTAAAATACCAGGATGAAGTATGCCCTACGCCACGGTTTACAAATAGTGGCTGCCGAAAAAGGAGTGAGTTTCCGATGGCTGCAGGTTGAAAACATGTTTCTCATAAATACATATAGCCTACTGATGCAAAGTTTCATGCTTTTATAGTGCTAATCAACAACCAGAATTAGAAGCCATAACTGCAGTGTCTAAACGCTTGAGCACAGGTGATACGCGCGCGTTACATGCCTCTTTGACCAATAGGGTATCTCGATTTCAGGGGGGTTCACGCCTGCGAAGAATGTGCGTGTGGTGCCGCCGCAGTAATGATTTGATTATTCCATAACAGCCAATAGTGTCACCGTACGGGGAGGAGCAGGTGCTGGTTTGGTTACTCCGGTCGTCACCATCAGCGTCACGGGGAGGCTCTTCCGGCCATCGTAGACAGACACAACTTCGAAGAAGTACGCGGTCCTTGCAGTCAGGGACTGCGATGTGTGGCTGATTTCAATGTAAATGAAAGAAGCATAGAACTTAGATCTCACCAAAATTGAGAGTTTAAAGACATCTGTGCTAGTTTTAAAGATGATGTAAAATACGATTTTTGTTTGCACCAACGTGGAAATTAGTTGATGCTGCCAAGCAAAATAGAAAAAAAAAACATATTACGGAGGAATGTCAGTGAACGTTTCAAATAAGTTTGCCAGTTAATTGTCCCCATACCTGGTTCCCGACACCTCCGCGGGCTCGTTGCTGTCCCCCGGGGACATATACACTTCATAGAAGGTGACGTCTCCTTCTGCTGGTGGGTCCCACTGCAGGGTGATGGAATCATCCTGTACGTCTGTAGGGCGCAAATTGACCACACGTCCCGGCCCTGCGCGATGCACATTCAAATAAGAGCTGCTTTCAATTCTTATCACTGCCTGTTGTTTGTGCACTCTTTTTTCATACTTTTTATTTTAGAGGCAGGGAAGACGGATTGGACTTAGCGTTTCTTAAAACCAGACTGTTCCATTTAGAGAAATTCAAAATGAATTGTGCTAAATAAATTCATATTTTTTCAATTTCCTTTTTGGGGACGGTGTCAGGCAAAATGCAAAATATCAATCAGCCTAAGAAAAAAAACCCCGTGATTTTAGCACTTCACGGCACTGAAGGAACTAGCTGCATATGGCATTGCATGGCGTGGTCGATGCACCATTATTTTTCCGACTACGTACACCTAGTAGAAAAGGATGAAAATTCTCACCGGGGAGGAGACACTCACTAATACCAAACTGACAAATCCATCAATTGTGGAAAGGGGCATTTGAAGGTACATGTACTCTCAAGAGTGGTTTTTATCCCTTTCTTCATCCCCCTATTTCTTTCCTTATAGTGTTTTCTTTTTTTCCTTTTCATGTTTTCATTTTTTCTCAGAGACGAACCATCTTATGCTGGTCGTACATACACAGTAGCTTGAGCCATGCATTCGAGATTGGTATCTGTGGTCATTTTGGCTTTAGGAAAACTAGGTCTTGCGCATACAGTTTGAACTCACTGGTTTTCTGCGATGCACTGAGCCACAAGCCCAGGTTACTGACGAGTCTGATACTGTACTCCGTGTTTGGCTTCAGTCCCACGAACTGCGCTCTGGCGGGATTCCCTGGGTTGAAGACGGGCAGATAGTTCTCCTCCGCATCCTCCGGTTCGATGTATAGCATGTACGGGTCATTGTCATTCTTGGTATCAGACGTTGCTATCCATGAGATTTCAATAGTTGACTCAGAGCTACTTGTATACAGTTTCGACTCCTCCAAAGAAGCTTTAATAAGACATAAAATGTTTCAATTTCGTGGCACGATATGCACAGGTCAGCTTTTGTAAACTTTGGACAGAGGAATCATGATATTAACATCTGAGACTACCAAATGCGACATTGGTGTCGTCACTCGCTTTGCGTTTGCCTTCGTCGGAAGAGTAAATCGTGCGATGATATGTTCATACTGAGAAGATTTAATGTCAACTATGGCGCTTCTTTATGTCTTGATTTATATCCGTAATAATATGTAGAAAATCACAATTGAAATATCAAAATTTTGATAATTTATACACACCTGTCGCAAAACCCTTAGAAATACCATCACCGAGCAAGCGCATGTCTCCCGACCCTACAACAGCATTCACCATGATGACGTGGGGAACGCCCGACATGAGACCGCCCACAGTCATCCTGTTCGTCCCGTTGGTAACATACCGGTACTGGTACCCCTCAGCGCCTGTTAGCCGTACCCTGTACTGTTGCACGTTCTGTAAGGTCACTCGTGGCCACGACAATTCGAAGGAGGAGGTGGACCTGGTGCCTGGAATCAGTTTCAACTCTCCATCTGGACTATCCGGTTCTAAAACATAATAACATTGGATCACGTGGGAAAATGAGCACAATAAAGACAAAGAATGGGTTGAGATTTATCCGGATAAACAGGGGTGGATCCGGTGTTTTCCAAAGGGGGGGGCGTGATCCAGGATCTTCTAAGGGGGAAGGGGCATGAACTAAAGCAGCAATGGTAAAATGCCCGCGAGCGCTTAGCACAGCGCCCTAATACGGCGTGGGGTCCGGGGTCCGTTTAAGGGATTCTAGGATTGGACTGGATACTTGACGGTCAGGCAGTATGGCCTTCTTTTTCTTATCCATCCCTCTTTTTTTTAAAATTTATTAATTTATTTTTTTGGTGAAAGGGGGGGGGGAATGCGCCCCCACGCCCCGTGCCTCGATCCACTACTGATAAAACACGCGCTCTTCGGAAGAAATCAGATTTATTCGCAGAGCTTTCGAAATTATAACCAGCTAGCCAACTGAATTCTGTAAAAATTGTGCCATCTCTGCACCAGTAATAACGATTCTATGACTCACTTGTCCACTGTTGCGTTGTACCAAGCGTATTGCCGCTCTTGGTTTCAACTGTAATCGTGTACAGCTCACCAGGAAAAAACTGTTCGCAGATTTGTTTGGTGTTGTAGGTGCTGTCTTCACTTTGCACAGTAACGCTATGGGTTTCAGATTCACCCTATGTAGTTCAAAACGTAATCTAACATTAGTCATAATGGGAACTATTTCTTATGCCATTTTGTCATGCACAATGATGTTAAATTGTTTTCCTGTTTTTATTACTATCTGGATATCAACCCTTAAGAAGAAAGAGTGCTCTTTCATGAAATCATGTAAATTGCCATTGACGATAAATACACAAAAGTTGGGCCAGCAGGTACACATTTTCATGCGTATGCAATTTAAAGGAAATTTCCATAAAACATTCCAGACATTGTAGGGGCAGTTTTGTTTATTTCTTGGTCGGAAGGTAAAATGAAAACGCAGTGTGCAATCTGGACTCTATAACGGTCCATTTGGCTCAACGTGGCAGAAAAGGTGAACAGCACGATGACAGTAAGTTTGCAAAAGGGAGGGTAGAAATCCATATTTGGTAAAAGCAGACAACATTTCACCTGGTCAAAATTTTATATGATAGTGCTTATGCGGGGTAGCGAAATATGGGTTATAGCAGTCACAAACCTGGCTTGCTTTCCACGATATAGTGTACTCCTGAACTGTTTGGTTTAGTGGCCTTGTCCAAGTAACATCAAAGCAGGTTTGGTAATTCCGCTCATTAAAAACTCCGGTAACAGACACTTTCAATGGGGGTTGGACTGTGGGAAAGAATGGAGAACCGTTGCAGATTTAAACATCCACTTCTATCATAGTGTCAGCTTTCCATATAGAGCTTAATCGGTTAAAACTGTGCAACTTTCCACTTTCGTATCCTACCACAACCAGCAGAGGGCGTGCCAACAGTTGCAATAATTCCTTTCGGTTTAAAAAATGCCGTCTCAAGATAGTAATTAACTGACCTAGAATGAAAAGTAACAGCGTCTCTGACGAGATTTCATGTAGCATGGACCCTGTCACAGGATATATTTCCAAAACAAAACATACCAACCAATACAGGCTGCACTTACATAACACCACAACGGAGAAGGAACATCCAGTGCTATTTGTATTACCAGCCTCGTCAGTTGCATTATAAGTCACCTCCGTCTCTCCCAGGGGAAACTCATCCCCGGACTGGTGGGAGGACGTCAGCACCTGCGTACCAACGCCGTCGATGTTCCTGGCTGTGGGTTCATTCCAGGTGACTTGAGCCGAGAGGGCCTGTAGCTCCCACCGGACACTGTCGACGTTGATAACCTTGAGTATTGGCCCCGTGGGGCAGGAGGTGAAATACGGGGGGTTTCCGTCTGAGAAAACGAATTATTTTTGATCCTGATGTAATTCACACGGTTTTATAATCAGTTTTCTTCGTTGGTCTCGGAGAACTGTAATTGGGGGTAAATTAATTTTGTGTTTGAATATTTAAACTAGTATTAAAAATGCAGCCATTTGTACACGTGGAAAAGTCAGATATTGGTACAAATAAATAACATCACTGTCTTTCAATTAAAATTTTATTGTAGGTTGATTTCCACACATGTCGGGATCAGTTTACTTTATATCGCAGTTATTTTGTGTGTTTGAAATGAGAGAAGTTAGTGGTTTTGCTAATTTAATAGAGGGACGCATAACAGCAGAATGCATGCTTGATCCTGATTACGTACCGGTAATGATCACTCGAAACGAGCACTGCCTCGTGTTTCCTGAAGTATCTGTAGCTGTGCAGGTCACGTCAGTGGGGCCTATCTGGAAGGCGGTGCCGCTCATTGGGTCGCACCTTGAGCTTGAAATTTGCACGTTATCATTCGAATTGATTTGCAAGTTGACCACGTGCGTTAGTTCTCCAGGATTGGTACTGTCGCGTATATCAGACGGGCATGAAATTGTTGGTAGCACATCGTCTGTGATGAAGAAATAATTATAATCAACTGGTTGCATGGTTCAGTGGCGGATATGGCCAACCGTGCCCCCTCCCACTAGAAAATTCTTTCAATGAGAGAAACGCAACTTTTTTGGTCTTTTCCATTTTCCTTCCTTCCACAAGCGCACATAGGCCTAAAGTCCCAAAATGCGGCACCACTCTCAGAATGGCATACAAGATTACATGAAAAGGTTCCCATCTGTTGCCCCCTATAAACTTTAGCCTCCTCCAGAATTGGTTCTGGATCCGCCCTTACCTTAGCTGCATTTACTGGTCAAAGTAATGACCGCCTTCTGAAGTTAAAATGCAGACATATTTCTTACACTCCTATCCATAAAGCACGCCTATTGCATTCCGAATTCAAATGGCGTTAGCTCAGAATTCTATATGCTGACCGCAAGCACAGAACCCTGGCTTTCAAAACGCAGTGCCGTGGGGCTATATAAACAGAAAGTCGTGGTATTGGGTCGTTATTTAGAACGAAGTTACAATGAAGGGTGTTGTGGTAACGTGAACGAAAACAAGTGGTTAGCCGAGTCGTCTCCTGCCGGCACTCAGTCTGACACA
Source organism: Acanthaster planci (assembly GCF_054643075.1). Lineage (NCBI taxonomy): Eukaryota > Metazoa > Echinodermata > Asteroidea > Valvatida > Acanthasteridae > Acanthaster > Acanthaster planci. The sequence goes on along the minus strand of NC_141779.1, from coordinate 13,133,245 downwards.
CCGTCGGTGGTAACTGTGGCCGTCACGTGCATGGCTCATGGCCGCTTCTTTATTTCATGAAATGAGCCATTTTGAATAAAGACATCTTTTTTAGCTTCGTGTCTAGTTGGTTAATCAAAACATTTGCAAGCAAGGGCCATCGGCTTTTAAAGAATCTTTTACACGAGTGCACAAACCCTGAGCCTGGAGACGAATTTAGGGTAAACCTTTTTACACAGCACACTGAGCAATTCTCGAGATCAGTGAACGGGGTTCAAGAGAAAAGACTTGTTTCTGTACACCCTTGAGAGTCGTGGGGAAATTGACAGGTCCCTTGTCAGGACTTGACAAGATAAATTTCAAATTCTGACACTTTTATTTTAATAGATCCACGAAGAATAGGCAAAACAGCCCTTAAACAGCCCTTGCTGGATTACATACCTTTGACGGTAACAAAGAACGTGCAAGAATTTACGTTGCCAGACACATCGTCCACCCTGCACGTTACCGGAGTCACGCCAAGCGTGAACGCTGAGCCGCTCATTGGGGTGCAACTGGGTTCGTTGTCGACACCAACATTGTCGTTGATCACTATTTCAAATCTATTCCAACTCGACACAGCAGGCTCACCAGCACTCAGTGGTCGAGTTCTATTACTGGGACACATAATCGAGGGTTTCTCGTTGTCTAAATAAGAGGAAGAAGGGGCGACATATCAAACATTTCATTACCATGAAGCATACATTTTCAAAAACAGAGGATCGTATTTGTTTTTTTTTTCAAGCTCGTTTATATGAGATGTGTTTATCAAAGTTCCTTTTTACGAGATGTATAAATAAAACAAACCTTGAAAAAAATTCCTTTAAGTGAACTCTTAGATGTATCTCCTAAAAAGATTCTTTTTGAAAATAGAACTCTTGTCTTTGAAACGAGACTCTTAAAAGCGAACGCGAAAATATCAATCAGTTACTTTTTTTCAAAACAGAAACAATGTTTCGAAAACATTAGAACCTGTAACGGCGATTCTTTACATACATTTACTTCACGTTTTGAAAATGTACATTTCACATAAGAAAAAATACATACTTCATGGTACTAGTGGGCTTTCGTAAAATTGAGAAATGATTCACACCAAACACCTTGTAAATAAGAATATAACAAACCCAAAAAAAGGAAATTTGTGTTACATTATTCAAACATTCTGCTCGTATCTCTTCTGTTACGCAATGATTTTATAACCCTTTAGCCACATAATTTATCTCAATAACATTCATTCCGCGTGTGTATGCTAAAATATTCCATTGAAGTAACAATTATTCCATTCTGTGCTGTTTCAATTTCAAATGAACCAGCAGCAATTTCCTGTTGCATATTACGCACTAAATTACATTATATACCCACTTGATTACATTGTAAGGACTGTTGGTTACTGCAAAGTACAAGTACGGTCTAAAAGGCCGTTTCACACGTCAGGCTAACACTAAAGCAAAGCAAATATTTTAGGCCTACATCGTGGAATGTTTGCAGCGGAATTTGCTTCAGTTAAATTGTGTTCAACATTTGCGAATTCACAGCGTGAATATCTTGATCTGACGTCACAAAGTCTGTCATGAATCGGACACTGCACCAAAGTCCTGCTTCACTGCAGTGAGGTCTAGTCGATGGTGGCAGCCGTGGACAGGAAACTCGCACGACGTCATGACCAATTAGGAAATCTACGGTCTGGCCGGCAACCACCAGTCCGCGGAGTATGACCATCCCCGGAGGAGGAGACTTCAACTCCGCGGCCACATCGGCACATCTTTCTGACAGAGTTCCAGCACATCTTGCTCGCTGCCAGCTGTAAAAGGTCCCTATCACACGACTAGGGCGCCGTCTTCGTGGCGACCCCGACTTAGGCTCAATGCAGCAGGTCGCACAGGTCTTCGATGTCACGTCAAGTCACAAAATCGCATTAATTCTGTTCGCTCTGATTATGAATATTACCGTCCTATTGGTTGTGCATGGATTGATTTAAGATTTTACTGTTAAATACGACATAGCACATACCTGTTACAAGAACAGTGAATGTACAGTTTGTGTTATCTGTTGCATTGTGGCAAGACACGACATTCTCTCCCACCGGAAAGCTACGAAGCAAAGTAAAGAAAAAATCAATCCCTGTGTATATTTTTGATTCATTTTGATGACTGAAACTAGGTCCTCCGGCGTTGTTCAATTTATCAAAATGCATGTGATCTTTGGTGTTTAGCCGGACCCTTTAAAGGCATGTGAATAATTCAGAAAAAAAAATCATTAAAACATCGCAAACTTGCAACGATTTCCGAAATCTGTTATTGTACAGGCAATTTATCAAAATGCGACCAAAATGAATATTTTACCATTTAAATCTTAAGTTATGGAGTGCAGGTGTGTAGTTGGGACAAACAGTTTGCAAGATTTAGGGGAAAATTGATATGATTACCATTCTTGGGCTTATTTCGTTTTGTCTTTCGAAATCCGGATACTTGGGGAATGAGGGTTGAAACTTAATATTCAGCCAATTAAAACTTGAAGGAAGAAAACATCACTTACGTATTGGTACCAGTAATGTTACACGAAAAGTTTTGGGAATCCGCAGGCAGAATAACAGTGGCGAAAGACTGTCCCATGTTTGTGTTCTTTGATATGTCTGCCATACACGTAGCGGCCTCAACTACCAAAAAAGCACAATGCGTCATTCTTTCAGGAACCACCGCTGATTCATTAGATCTTTCCTTATCTGAACTGAGAAGTAAAGAGTACTTATTCCTCTTCTGGGGCTCTGTAATTCTGTAATCCTTAAATCCTCAAATGCCACAGATAAACTGTCATATTGATAAAGGTGATTATTAGAAATCTTCAGGCTGATCCACAGAAATCGAAATACCATTAGGTGCCTTTGATAATGAACAACAACCAATTTATATGCACAAATCAATTAGTGGTTACACAAGACAGCTCTTCGTCAATCTTGGATCAGTGAAAACACTACTTGTGTAAGTCAGGGATTAAATTGATGAATACAATCTATTACAACAACATCTAGTACATTTTTATCAATCTCTAACGACTGTTTTTCGTTTTGTCAACATTTGCTTAAAACTATTAACTCACCTTGGCAAATCGGAACCGTCACCACAAAAGAAAAAGCTATTAAGAGATCGAACGACCTCAATGACATCCCAACGACCATCTTATATCTGTGTCTTGTCAAACATATAACAGAAATGGAATAGAAAATGTTCTTGGTTATTTTCAGACCAGAGCCACCGTTCAGAAGCAATAAGTCAGTCCAAGTCTGCTGAATTTCATACACATACGTTAGTGTTACCTGTATTTAAACTAAGTTGCATTAATATTGGTATACACAGTCCATGAGGAGAGTCCTTATGCATGAATTTCCCACTGTATATGCATTTTCGTGTAATCAGTCACATTGTACCGCGAATGTTGTACTTTTTAATTTTTAAAAATAGTTACTACGAACGACGTTTCCTGGGACTACGGACATAATAATTTCCCAATTTTGTCTGAATTTTCTGAAGTGTATATTTTTCATTTTGATTTAGAACAATTTTTCGAGGATCCCCAAAGACTAAATGTCCCGAATAACGCTTTGTTGCATATTCAATTTCTCCATCATCCCCTCTCCCAAACAAAGTCTATAAAAGGAAGTTACATGAAAAATTTGAAAATGAACGATTGATTTCATTTCTGTCCAGCAAATCTCATCTTTTTGTTCAGATGTAATTAGACCAGCTGGTTAGAGCAAACATTCCATGCAGTGGACCCTTATTTAAATATCAAGGCCTGCATAGCCCGGAAATCCCCTTCCTGCTCCCAATTTTCTTCATGCAGTCATGCTTAGGCCTACATCAAACATTATTTGTGCCGTAATAGCGGCACACATGCAAATGTGGAATACTGTTGGCCAAAGGAGAGTGCACACAATAACCGCACGTGGGTGTACATTACGCTTGAACGCCATTCCTAACATCGTTATAATGCTACACTAATAACAAAACGTCCGAATAAGTTGATTTATTTGATGGGTTTTCTTTCCGACATGTGTCTTATTGTTTGCTTCTCTCTTTTGTCACTTTATTTCCTGACGCAAAATATCCGAGAAATAGGAAGGACAGGTTGAAGTTATAATTAAAGGCCGCCTACAAACCGTGGGGAAAGTTGCACTAGAAATATGGGTGCCAAAATTGGAAAAGTTTGCTTGGAATTCACATCGATGTTCATATAACCTCACATTTATGCACATCAATGAATTACATATTCTTTGTAACAAGGGCAGAAGAACCAACAATATAAAACAAATACCGGTGGCAAATCTTTGGTTCACTGAAGAAAACAAATAAAACTACTGCATATAATCATCAAAGCAAAGGTTGGGCCTACTAAGGCACTGCGCAGTATGGAGTACTTTGTCAATATACGTTCACGTTGCACGTTGTTGGATCGGGAAACTGTCTGAGATATTATGAATCATTGATAAATCAGTTTGGAGAGTTAAATTATTGGAGAAAAGAAGAGAGAAACCCACAGAGCTACGCCAATGCTTGACCACTATCATCGTAAGCTTAAACTTTGATATCGTTCTCCCTTGGTCCCACGTAGTTCTTATCCCAACACTACGGTGGCCCACAACTGTCACGGCAAAAGCAAAAGGGTCACTGCAAAAGCAAAAGCGCCACGGCAAAAGCAAATTTCTCACGACAAAAGGAAAAGGGCCATGGCACACGCATACACGGATTGCAGCAAACCATGGAGTGGAATGCTATTAAGTGTACTGGTCAGTACACCGGTGAGGTGAAGTTGATTATTATTGCATGAACACCATGCGTAAGAGTAAACCATGTTTTGCAGCAACTGCGGACACGACAGAAATGCGAGCAATTTCTGCTCCAACTGTGGACGAGGTTAGCTTTTCGTCATCTTCATTTGTTGTGCTTGATATCTATCTATCTAAGAAGACTCAAGCAATATGGGCTTTGTAGAAGGAACCCCAATGCATTAAATCACTTAAATGACGTTACGGAACGTATAACAAGAAATTATTAATGTGATATTTTTCATGCATGTACATGTGCGTTAGTGCACCCCCACCCATAAACAGAAATGCTTACGTAAAGGGATCAATGTGTGATTTTTCATACAGGCAAATGTGTGATATTTCATGTAAATGTACGTCACTGCTAAATATAGTACAAATAGTTCGTCGGAAGTCAGAAGAAAACTGTGTGGCGTCGTTTTTTGCCTCTTTCTTAGCATAGTTATTAATTAGTACAAAATTATTTTTAAAAAAATTAAAAATGGCTACAGATGGCTTACAACCATTCAGAAAGATATGGAAAATGATAAAAGGTGTACTGGCAGTCACTTACCGCTACCATGCACAATAATGAGAGATACATTTTTATGATACTGCTACTGAGTCCATGCTTTGTAATGTATCGGTGTACCTGCGAGGGTTTTAAATGTTAGGTCGAGTGAACATGTACTGCACTGTCTACCGGTAACGCAGCGCACACTCGCTCTTCATTACATAATAGGCCTACATGTACAGTACTAGACTGAGTCCTAGCCATTTGTTCGGTATGTAGTGGCGTTTGCTTTTCAGTTGCCGTGATGCTTTGCTTTTACCGTGGCGCTTTTGCTTTTGCCGTGGCCCTATTGCTTTGCCGTGAGGACTTTGCATTTGCTGTGGCCCTTTTGCTTTTGCTGCTACCCTTTTGCTTTTGCCGTGAGGGATTTGCTTTTTGCCGTGGGGCTTTTCCTTTTGCCGTGACCCCGTTGATTTTGCCGTGATCCTTTTGTTTTTGCCTTGACAGTTGTGGGCCACCGTACAACACGGATCTGTAACTTGATCTTAACAGTCAGCATCAAGCCAAGAAAGAACGCACCATTGTCATGTACGCCGTTGCATACCACATCGACATTCTGACCTTGGCTGTTGGTTTTCTTATCCTTCCAATGAATAAGGCTTACACTGGAAAACGGAAGAGTCGGTTAGGGTGAGGGAGGTCAAGGGATTTGGATATGGGGCGGGACATGGTGAAAAATGCGTGAAATTTACCGATTTTCTTTGGAATCTTGAATAGTTTCAACAGGTGAACTTACCATTACAATATGTCGACACACTTGTCACAGGAATTAAGCAACCGGACACAAAAGAGCAAACAATAACATGTATACCAACAACACATTCTGATTAAACTACTGAGGTGTTTGTTGTCATTAGGAACGTCCATCGACGGCTATTACAGACTTAAAAATATGGCACAGAAATTTGGAAGATAAAGATAACTCACCAAAGAATACTCCAGACCGTCCAAACTCGAATCCGTAGCTAGTCTTCGCTGTGTATGACAGCGAAGCCAACTGAAATTACACAACCACTGCCACTTGGTTAGAAATTGGACTTGTTAAACTTCCTCATCCACTGCATTACGTGAGCAGTTACTGCAATAAGTTCTCAGTGAGTGATTCCAGTCTGTCATGTACCGTCCGTAGCTCGAAAACAGAGTATTGTTATTCAAACTTTGTCGCGAACTGAAAGGTCACATTCACGGGTGGCTGATCAGACGCTTTTTAGACAGAAAATGGAGTTGTTAAACTTCCTCATAGAACGCATTGCATTAGCAGCTCCTGCATTCTCAGTTAGCCATTTCAGTCAGTTATTACACCGTGCGCAACTCGAAAACAGAGTATTTGTTTACTATGCAAACTGCGTCGCACACTGAAAGTTCACACTCAGAGGCTTTTTAGATACTGAAACGGACTTGGTAAACTTCCTCAGACAATGAATTGCAGTACCAGTTCCTGCATTCGTAGTTAGTCATTTCGCTAATAGTCTGAAATGACTTGCTAACAACGAATCGCTCTCTGATTTCTTTCTGTAAAGTCTCTGGTCAGCCACACGTGAGTATAGGGACTTTCAGTGTGCGACGCGGTTTGAATAACAAATAATCTTTTTTCGAGTTGCCAGCGCGGACAACTTTTACAGGAAATGGACGGTACGATGAATGAAAATTTCGCGTTCGGTTATCAAAACCACGTGGGTCTATAGTTTGCCGTGGAGTTGGAGTCTTCTTCGTGATCGATGTTTACCAAGTGAACTGTTGGATTTCTAGCAAAAAAACCTTTTCTTTGTGTTATCCATTGTTATCACTCTAAATTATTGGTTTAATCTCACTGGGTTTACAGCGATTTTGGGATGTTGTAACATCACAGGTTATCGAAGCAATTTAATCTTCACATAATGTACTTCTTCAGCCTGTACAAAACTGACTTATCTCTTGCAAGGAAACTGTGTAAGGAATAGCAATTATGCTGATTTCACAAGTCAGTGTATTTATAACATAAGCAAATACGGGACAGAATTCGTCAAGTGAAAAGCGGCACATTTTTTCTAGTTTCTAGGAAGAGTATTCGTCAATCTGATGCTAGAGTTGTTGACACCTGCAGCATACGTAGCACAGAAACGACGTGTGAATAGTATCCGGTACTGGGCGCGTGGCGTTTTAAGAACTATTACTTTGTGCGGGTTCACAACACGGGTTTATTACTATACCTCACGTTTGAACCATGACTGAATGATATGAACACAAATGATCCAAAGAGGTGGTCTCACAGAGGAAACGTCCGGATTTGGTCTTCAAAAACCTAAACAGGCTTTTCTGAACACTATGCAACAAGGTGCTAAATCAACACGCGCCCAGCCTGCTTATTGAACAAACTCTTAATTTCACAGCACACAGTGGGCATTTACCCTCCTAACACAAAACAGAATAGCACTGTTTGGTTGTAATTTCACGCAAAAAGTACGGTGTGATGTCCTGTCAGGTCTATGAAGATGGAGATCACGGATGCACCGCAGTAACAGCGTCTATATGCTTGCATAAATCTGTTTTTTTTACATACTTGATTTAAGCGTTCCTATTCCGTTTGTCTAGAATCTGATAAAAAGGGGGAAAATGAAAAACCCCGTCATAATCGTCATTACGAAACTTTAAAATGCAAATATTAACAAAATGTAGTGTGCATTTGAAAATTTTACGAGTGTCATCGCTAGGTTTGAGAATATTTCAATTGTCAACACAATTCTAGTTTGATAGTTCAAGCAAAATATGGGAAGGGAAAATAACAGGTACAAAATTTACTAAACAAACTTTTTTTTTCGAATAAACTCTTTCCTCATGTTAGGACTTGATCTACTTGTCTCTTACATCCGTTTTTTGCTTACAGCCAAAAAGAATTTAACGATACCCAATCTAAAATTTAAGTACTGAAATTACGATTACGCTAATTATTGAAGCACACTTAATACTACATGTAGGCCTATATGTTGTCGAGTTCTCAGTAAGTCAACGACCAGCAGAAAGCACTGTTGTATATCATTTCGTTCAATAATGTCTATAGATTTGCTTTAAGCAACCTGACGAATGAAAAATGCAGCAAGACACAGAAGGCTTGGCCTATTATTTTTGTCAATAAAGTGCAATGGCGTAGCACAGCTGTCTTTTCAATCCGTTGGCACACTTATCGTGCGTTCGTATAGGTTCCACAGCAAATCTTGTGTCTTCTTGGAAGGCATGTGACTATTACTACAAGTGTAAAACAGTAACATTTAAGCTTTCCGTGTAACCAATTACTTCAGCATTTAAGGAGCAATTGTAAGCAAGTGTAAAACAGTAACATTTAAGCTTTCCGTGTAACGAATTACTTCAGCATTTAAGGAGCAATTACGTATGTGAGGCATTTCTTTCAGAGGTCAAGAGGTAGCACCTCGCTTGCCCTGTTCCTGCAAAAGAAAAAAATGAAACGAAATTAACGTGTAAATTTCAGTACAATTAATGATAAATAATAATACCGGTTTCGTAGTGTCAAAAACAGTCCATTTGTCGTAGTTGCGTTTTTATTCCACAGACTTTCTCAGGAGGCTACAGCGGTTGGAAAAATATCTTGTTGGTCAGAATTTGTTAGGCCTACCGGTGCTCAGAATATTACAGTAGGCCTGATTAGATTTGCGTGAGTCCGTCCATCCATCCATCCATGGTGGAGTAATATCACTGGCAATTCTAACAGCTTTTAATTTACTCGACAAATTTCCTGAGGGACACTAATTAAAGATTGTTTGATTTCTGACTGATCAGCATTTATATGTAACGATGCATTAGAGAAAGACTGGGTTTAATTAGGTGTGGTATCAGCGGCGTATCCAGCTTTTGGTGTGGGGGGGGGTAAATTCAAAAGCGAAGGCGTCTTCGGGCTCCCCAACATGATGTTGGGGAGAAACAATATCAAAAGCCTTACTCGCCGTCCCGAAATCTTTGCTTTTACTTCACCTTTACTTCGGTTTTCTTAGAGTTTGGGTGATAACATTAGATAAATAAATACACCAATTACTTTCTCACCTATGAAGTATTCTTAGTAAAAAAAAAAATGAGGGGGGGCGAGTTGAACCCCCTCCCCCGCTGGATACGCTACTGTGAGATATTATATAACCGACATTCCCCGAAATATTCTCTGAAACAGATATGGACGCTTTTTTTCCCCTTTCCTCACACTTCCGACTGGACGGCACCGGGAGGGCGACTTTGTTCCTGCTCTTTGGTAGCGGTTTGAGTTCGTGGCCCATCACAGCGTTCTGGTAGGCCGGGGCGGTGGGAGCAAGACGGTTCGGGAGGGTGCTTGGCGAAGCGTTTTCATACACGTCATCGCTGTCTTCCGTTGTCATCTACAAAATTATTCAGACAAAGAGGAGACAGTCACAGCTGTTAATACCAGAAGCAATTGCTAAACAGGACAGAGCCACTTGTAACTCCATGGAGGGTGCAAACAGAGCCACCAAATCAAAGGGCATTTTTGACAAAGAGAGGCGAACATATCTTACCTATTACACCATTTTCTCTTCCTCCCGACTTAAAGACAGTAAAAATCCACCCCAAAAACAGTACACGGACGGAACCATCTAAAACACACATTGTTATGGATCCTCCCTTGAGTGGCGCTTCCCAGGCACATAGTATGGGGCAATAACATTCTTTCATCAGGAGAATCACAGCACACAAAAATTACTGATACGAAAGTTGCTTAACCGTTTTGGTTACATGCAGGCAAGTGCCAGTTAGGACCTAAAGTGCCTGTGCCCCCAAAATGCACAATTTACATGCCCTGAATTCCTGTTGTTGAAGGTTTATAAAATTGAAGGGTTGTGAGCTTCAACTTGGAACGTGTCCTCGTCTTTCTGAGACATTTTTGGTGAAATTGGAACTTAAAATGGTTCTGTTATGCAATGAAATGCAGAACACATTTCTGAAACCGTCCAAAATTATAACTGAACTTCCTTAATTTGGCTGACTGCTGAAATACGACTTTAGGATGATTTGTTATAGGTAGTGGCTATTTTGTACCATTGAACGCAACAGCATTTTAGAATTACATTATTACCACCTTGCATTGAGAAGGAAGGAGTGACAGTTCTTTTGCTACTAAAAGTGGACTGTTGTTTCAGGGAAAAAACATGCCCAGGCCCCAGGCTTTGATACACCTTCATTCATAGGGTCTGAGTTAAAGTACAGCAAACAGATGGATATTGAATGAGCGTTGATGCTTTTTTATTGTGAAGGTGGCAAGTTACGGTAAACCTTTTACTTAAGATGAAAATTCCCAGACGTTAACATTATAAAATGCAGCGAATGGTTACCTGGTACCGGCGAGTGTCTTGGTCCTGAATAGTTGCGTTCGAAATCTTCTTCTTTACTCTGGAACTACCAGCAACTGTAGTTGTTTCCCCTTTGCCTTTCTAAAATGCAGAACATTGTCGATTTCTCTCTATTGGCTGTTTGAACTTTCAGATACTGATGATGGTGCGAATGGTTGGCAATAATTAAATGCTTTTTTGTAGGGGGGGGTGATGCCAGAACTGATGTTCATAGAGAAAAAACAATCTACTGGTGAGGAAGAAGACAAGAAGTAAACTATACACTTGATTTTGGTTACAGGGGTAATTATGCAGATAAGGCAGACAATTGATTACAATAACGATAGCGTGTATGACTACAATGACACCGGTGATGAGAATGACCTCGACGGTGTGGACCGGGGTTGTCGTCAAGTCTATCACAAGTCAACGTTTAAGACCTCTTACAGGACGAATCACAAGATCAATAACACGGAAACTGAAAGAGCTGCAACAGAAGAGTCCTGTTGTCACAGTTTATTTGAAAAGCTTGTGGCTTGGCATCAGACTGTAATTTAATAAGTCTTGCACAGATGCCAAGGATGGCCAACGTGACAACCACGCAGTAGTCAATCTCCCCGCCTCTTTTCCTCCTGTTTCTTACCTTCAGCCTTCGGTACTTGAGGTACAGGATGACCAAGCCGATGGTTAAGACAATGGAGAGGAGACCCAACACAGCAGAAAAGACTATCGCCGGAATGTTAACTGTGTTCGATCCAAACAGAAACAATTATTGCCCATCTTATCGAATTGCGTAACATTTACACCGCAATCTGAAATTATCGAGACTGTCTCCAAGATTTTAAAAAGACAACAAATTTCACTGGACGCTACAGTCTTTGTTAATTAAAGAATGATGCAACGCAAACCTCACATGACGAAACTTCGGGAAAAATTATGCCCCATCTGCCAAATTCCACTTTTAAATTTTACATTTAAGGAGAGACGACGAAAAGGTTGAAATACGTTGATTTGAAAGGGCGAGGGAAGCGTTCAAGTCATTTGTATCAAAGAATCTCCACCTGTTTCTCCGACTTAAACCACGTCCCTTCCTCCAATACTGTCTGTACTGCACAAAGGGAAAAACGTTTTCGGGATTAAAAGTCCGAGCCACAGGCGAGGGCATTATTAGCATTCAGTCTCTCGAACAAGACCAGCCAAGCACATATTTATTCCCGTTCAAAAATGCCTTTTTTAGTCCGAGAGTCAAAAGAAGTCAAAATAAAAATTAATCGACCATCAACGTCTACAATGTCTAAAACATTGTACTTAAGAGCGTTTCTTACTGTGTTTGACGGTGTAATTCAATGTCACAAGCTCTTTTTCTGTGTCTGTCAAGTCAAGTTTCTAAGAATGTCCAAACTGTACATTTTTAAAACAATTTTTAAAAATTAAAGTTTTATTTTCTTTAATCATTTCAAGAGTGTACAGTTTATCTGTACATTCTTATGAATAACAGACACTTTTTGAAATAGATTGACGTCACAGGAGTGGTTTAAATTGAAATACCAGTAACCCAGGTTAGCCAACTTAGTCGCTTCTTAAATTACAGCTTTGTAAACTAAATAGCAAAACTACAAAGGAGACATTGTGATTCTTTGTTATCATACCAAGATTAGAAGCTTCTGCCTTTGTCACTCCAGCTGTAACATGCAGCGTCTGAGGAACGCTCTTCGCGTTATCGTAGACAGACACAACCTTGAAGAAGTACTCAGTCTTAGCTCTCAGCGATGAGAAATGACAGCTGAAATAAGACGAAAGTATCAATAACATCTTCATTTCTGGTTTTTGAAAAAGACTTAATCACTGAAATGTTAATAAATGACACTCATTTAAGTTTCCTTTTAGACAAGTACCAAAACCCTGTAGAATTCACCTTCATTTGCAGGATACGCACGTTAAAAAAGACGATTCATATTTTTCTAAAAGTATTTACGATTTTTTAAATTTTCCTCGTCTGTGCGCTCATCGAAGAAATTAGAGCTCAGGTATACCCCCCTTTGATGCAGAGAATCACAGATTGGTGTCTTCAATTTCACTTTGCATACTACACTTTGACTCTTAATTTGTGTATGAAGAACGAGCCTGAGAATTCGCTGTTCCCTGGCTATGAACGTTTCCTCTATATTATAATGTAAGAACAACCTGGACTGCGAGAGCTAAGTTAGGCCTGTCTCCGACTTAACGCAATTGGGCTAATTAATATTGTTGGGACTGAACAAGGGCCCTGGTCATGGTACCTGGTACTCGACACTGTGGTGGGATCATTATCCTCTCCCGGGGAGATGTGTACCTCGTAAGAATCGACGACGCCCTCTGCTGGAGCATCCCACTCCAGGGTGATGGCGTCATCTCTCACTAGCGTGGGGCGGAGGTTAGCCACACGCCCTGGCCCTGAACGGGACACAGATCCGTGGAGCGATTATGTATAAAATGTCATCAAATGATATGTTATCACTCCTGATGATTCTGTTGAAACATTTTTTCATGATTGCGAAGGACTACAAAATCATAATCTAGTCGCACTACTAGCTTGACATTTTTATGTCATAGGAATTATTTTAGGTCAGCTCGCACGATCTTGGCCAGAGAGCACAGGGTCAAAAGGTCTGTGAAGCACATCATTTAAGCAGTACCTATTTATCGCAAATTTTTTCACTGATTGTATCCCAAAGCCAGGCTCTGGAGTTCTTATCTGTAAACCTTTGACCTACCCTCAGGTGTTCCCAGATATGGAACACAAGGATTGATCGTCTGGGTATATCGTGATTGACTTTGAAAGTATTTGCAAAGTTCTAAAAATCTTTCGTCAGGGGATTGTGGGACGTGGAGCCTGGGCCAATTCTTCCTGATAACACATTTTTGATTGATCAAACGTCTTGTAAAAACCCCACGGATGGAAACACTCACTGGTTTTCTGCGACGCACTGAGTGACAAGCCCAAATTACTGATGAGTCTAATCTTGTACTCAGTGTTCGGCTTTAGCCCCACGAACTCTGCCACGGCGGGATCCCCCGGACTGAAGACAGTCAGGTAGTTTTCCTCTGCGTCTTCCGGTTCGATGTACAGCATGTACGGGTCCTTGCCGTTATAGGTATTGACCTGACGGTGCCATGCCACCGCTATGGTGGATTCAGTGAAGTTGTACGCCAAGAACTCGCGATCGCTTAACGACGCTGGAAAGAAGGGTACCGTTCAAATTTTTACACAGTGTATTTTCATTCCATGACCAAAGTTTGCCATATCATTTTCTTGATAGAGTGTGCCCCATTTCGTGATTTGATTTTGATTAGGATCACAGATATGGGTTATATCAGGATCACAGATAATGGGATACATGTAATGGGTAGATATGGGTGGAGTTGGGGGATGGGTTGGGGAGGATAGGTTGGCGGGTGGGGGCAGGGAGGATGGTTGTTGATTCTTTGTTTTTGAGTAACGCAGAATATATTCAGTTTTGGCCTGTATGTGACCCCATAAGCGGTACGAACGAGACAATCTCTTTCAAGCAAATAGTACCGATTGTTACAGACAGGCTTCTCCTGTGACTCTCAAGGCGTTCGTCTCTTGAACCAACTACTGCAGATACGGATGCGACAATGCTAGTGCTGGGACGGAGACTATCCACCATCAGCCGATCTGTTGTCTTCGACACGTAGCCCAGATCTAGAGTTGAGGTATACCCTGTATACAAAGACACCCTGTATTGTTCTAAGTTCTGCAGGCTCACTCTCTCCCATGTCAGCTCCACGGAAGTTGACGATAAGGTGCCAGGTACCACGCTCATATGTTTTGGGGCACTCGGTCCTGTAGAGAAACGGCATAAATGAAAGAGACTGTAACTAATTGGCACTAACAATGTCCCTCCTCCACTGACCAAAGTGGTGTAATTAAATTTACACGTTCTATTTTTCCACTACAAAATGAGTAAAAAACAGTGCCAACGTTAGACATGAACACTGTCCGGGCGGGGTCTGCAAAGGTAATTGTCCGACAGTCACTAATACACAAACTGCAAGAAGGTTTTGTGAGTGAAGCAAACTAGTGTCCTGAAAAGCAAGGATTGCCATTTACTCGACCACTGGTTCATCGAGGAGATCTTTTCTCCTGATTCCTCTTCTACCTCCACCGTGTAAAGTTCCCCTGGGGACAGGTTGCAAATCGTGTATCTGTTGTACGTGTATGTGATGCTACCTTGCTGAGGTGTGATGACAATTCGTTGGCTGGGATCCGGTTTGGACATCCCCTGTTATCAAACATGTGGTCGTATTAACATTTGCACATACACAAACGGGGAAAATCTTGAAAATCGGTTCCTATACTGCCACTGTGTAAAATAAAATAAGTTCCACCCCACCCCACTCCCCCAAAAAGCATGGGGTGGTAATAGGCCAATGTTGTGTTGTCATCACGGGAACTTGACGCTATTCTGATTATGGCCCTATCAACTTGTTCATGCTGTTCGGAGCTGGTGGGTGCTATCAAACAGTATCGGCCGAGACTGTTGTGTAAATAGTTGAAAAGTCATCACTTGCCTGCGTCCAGTGGTAAAGGGCATACTCCTCTATTGCTCCATCCTTCGACTCTGGCCACACGACCGTCATACACGAGTCGGTATTGCCTGTTCTCACGTTTTCGGCGAAGATGTCAACGGGAGGTTGAACTGTGGAACGTTTAGATTGTAAAAACAGATGTGCCCATTTTAATGATATGGAAAGCTGTAAAGTGGGCTCAAACTGACTGTCCAAAACGACAAGAATTCCCAATGTTAAACTGACAGGTTTTAAAATTGTTTTCAATGGTTCTTTTGCAATCTTTAATGGCGTGGGAGATACTTTTGTTGACCGACATAGAATGTGCCACTCATTACCAACTACTTGGACAAAAAACGTGCAGTCGCTGTTTTCATTGCCCGACTCATCTCTGGCTGTGTACGTCACTGAAGTCACGCCAAGCTCAAACTCCTCCCCTGGCTCGTGCGTAGAAGTGAACGTCACACCTCGTCCCGAATTATCATTAGCGGAGGGCAAGTCCCACGTGACCTGGATTGCGGCTGGCGGGCGGAGTGGGTCAAAGTCTGGTATGGTCTGTCGGATGGGCTTGTTGGGACACTTGGTAAAAACCGGGTCCTCGTTATCTGAAAGTCAGAAGAGAACGTCACTTGCTTTGATTCGCTATTACCAAAACAGTGACTATAAGACATTACACGTGGGCAATTTCCACACTTCGAACTGCCTCAGAGCATTTTTGAGTGGATTAAATCTCTATATGGGATATTCTCGAAGAACATTGATATTTTGGCAAGCCGTTCCATAAAAATGTCTTTGTTGAATCAAGGGATTTTTTCGTTGGTAGTGACAATGGCTATTACACTGCAAGAACCCAGCCCTTTGGCCAAGATTTGTGATTCAAGAAGCTCTTCCCAATGGGAGTGCACTTTACACAACCTCAACGCCGGTGTCAAAATATAAATTGTAGGTCTTTTGTCAAATTTTGGTTTTGCCTTCGTCTCGGGCTGTTTTTTTGAGCTCCACAACCGAGGTCACACATTTATTGGTGAAAACAATTTGAACGCTGAAATTGTCGGTCTCATGACCAGACGACCTTTAGGGTTGCTGCATTATAATCCACTGGGTCTCTAAGGTTTCTCAAGTACCGGATTAAGATCAAGATATCTGCTTGAAGCCTAAGACGGGATGAGGCTAATATTTAGGAAGCCACTGTCTGGCTGCTCACCTTGGATGGTCACCTGGATCGTGCACATCGCCTCGTTTCCAGACGTATCTTGCACCCTACAGGTCACACGGCTTGTGCCCAGAGGAAATGTTGAACCGCTGATTGGGTAACATCTTATGAAATTTACACCAACGTTATCGCTGCCTTGTGGGTTGTCCCAGGTTGCTTGGCCCGTGCTTTTTCCATGATTAGTATTGGCAGTAACTGAAGTGTCACAAGTTACTTTAGGACTCTCATCGTCTATCAAAGAAAAAAATCACACGCAAGATAGCACTGTTGCTTATCCCCAAACAATTTGTATAAACGAAGAATGGGGATGGCATTACTTGGGAGGAGCAGCAGAAGTTAAGTCTAAAATCAGGCTTACCAGTGACATTGACCGTAAATGCGCACCTGCTGCCATCGTCTTCGTCGATGCACTCAGCAAGTGTATTTCCTGTGGAAAAACTACTCGAAAGAATGTTGTACGTGGTTTGAAAACTTGGAGAACTAGGGTAGGTGGGCTGGGGGAGCAAGCCTGCCATTTTCTGTGACCCATAACACACTCTAAAGTATGTACTACCGTGCATGTTTATGTCGTCTTAGGAAATGTAGTCCCTAAAAAGAATGGCAACCATCTGCATTTTGCTACGATGAAAGATACTCGCCGAATAATATAGACCTTCTTTAAATCATCACAGTTTCAAAAGGAGAAAATTAACGATTACTAAATCAACGTCTTTTGACGTTAACGTTTTATATGAAAACCAGAGGTGTGAACTTTTACAGGCAAAGACGAGCCAAACAATGTTGACGTCCAGTTCAGAATCGGTGACTGGCGATAGGACACTATTTTTCCCTTTCAAAAGCTAATCTGACTCCTTCGAATATTGAGTGGAAGTTGACAATTCATGATCTGTAACTGCGTAGACCGTATCTGAGTCATGGGCTTTGAGACCCTCCTTGAGATTACTTTAGCCATTTGTTTCATTGTCCGTGCTTCAATCAGCGTGCTTCGAGCAAGAGAACAAGAAGATAGCAGCTCACCTATAGTCTGGCTCCAAGAGCAAAAGATACCTACTATTTTGAAAGATCTTTAAGTATGATAACCACCACTGCCATTTCCAGAATGTCTGACTCCACTGATTTTATGGGTATTGTCGTCAGTATCTTTTATGTTGTCTTGTTTGTTTCTTGTAATGGCATGCCTGACATAAGCTTTGCTTTTAAGGTTTGCCCTCTCATACGTTGTTAGTACCTGTGTTTTGCTATGAGGAGGAAATAAATGTAATGTAATTGAATTGAATTACTATCTGGAATTATTTGAACGTGTATAAGTCGCTTTTCTTTGTAGATTTCCCCAAATGCATCACAATTCTTTAAAAAATTTATAAATTTCTCTTAGTAAATTGCTTTGTGATCTCCACTTTTGCACAACTTTGGTTACGCTTAGAAATAATTGGAAGCGCCTTATCTAATATAGAAGGCATGTTGTTCTCATTATTTTAGTAGACGATGGCTTCGTGTGATACGGCAAGAAACCAGCTGAAATTAAAGCTCACCTAGACCCTGAGTCTGGACTGCAGGTGTGGTTCGTTTCGGTGGTCCAACTAACTACCGCTGTTGGCTGCCCTGGGTCGGTGCTCTGATGGATGTTATCGGGACAAACTGCGGCACTGACTGCTAGCAAATTAACGCCAGAATTGATATATCGAATAATAAAAATGATGCACGGATGTGCCACAACCTATGGGTCAAGAAGATATTCTGACACGGTGGGTTCCAGGAGTTGGTCAAGTGATTCATTTTCTTGATCTTAGGCCACTGTCACTATATCTCGGATTCGGCCTCATGCCGACGTCTCCTGCAGTACTATTTCAAACTTTGCTATTGGAGTTACAAAAAGAAGGAAATTACTATATTACTTCGATCTCGGATCACACATCAGGCATTCTGAAGATTTACTTCTTATAAACGGAGCAGCCCTACATTCGGGAGAATGGGTAGATCACTTTCTACAGGGACAATTGACATTTTGCATTTTTGTGAGGAACTGAACAACATTCTCCCACGGTATACAGAAAAAAATGAAGAAAAAAAATTGTTTGCCTTCCCGGACTCAAAATCTAGACAAGGCACTGCAACATTTCCTGATGGATTATCAACTTTTAAATAGAGTATTGTGCGTTGAACTGAGCTCACCTCGATTAGCGGCAATTATTAGCACAACAATAGACAGCATCGTGCCCCAAGAGAAACAAATCATGGCCAGTCCTAACTCGTTTACCTGACATAGAGAGGCGAAGACAGTAATCTGTTAAAGGGGTATGTCTTTTACACATTAGTTGAGGGCTCCATAATTGAATAAGATTGACCTAGATTCTGATACCACACATTCTGATTTCATAATGTCTGTGCAAAATGAGAGGATTTAGCAAAATTTTTACCAGGAATCTGAGGTATATTTTTCTTTCTTTCTTTTTAAATGTGCATTTTGTTCGTAATTTTTTGCTTGGTTTCGTAATGATAGTTTTTCTTACAGTGGAGCTTATCCCTCCAATTAAGCCTCTCTCTCAATTTGATCACTTTCAGTGCAAACGTATAACTGACCGAAATGCCGAAAGACGCCTTCTCTTGAGTTCAAAATGGGCTCAGTTTAGTTAATTACTCGGGAGCGCAGGCTTTAGCTGGGGAATGAGTACATCTTCAACGGTCAGCTCACCCGAGCAAGATTTCAAGCTAATGTTGGGTTCGATCTGGGGCACCGTAGAGTGATTTAATCTACACAATTGTAAGGCTTTCACCTGGTTCTTTACCAGAAGATTGATAGTTTTTATCAATCACATGTATACGAAAGTCGCACGCAAATGTAGTATTCTAGTTAAAGACACAAAAAAAGGCTTTGCATAAAGATTGAAGAATACCTCTGAAACGACCTGCCAATAAAATCGAGTCATATTTGTCACAATCACGCGAATTTCCTCTTTCAAGTTGTTTCATTTCAAGCGTACATATCAAGTCTCTGCTTGTTAAATTTTAAAGTTCAGGTTGATATAATAGGTACACTGACGTGGTTTCCACTTAATAGATCAGTTCATTTTATGTTAGTTTCGAGTTTCGAAGCTGTTTTGTTCGTCCATGTCCTGTGTTGGGAATTGTCATTTGCTGGCACCAATAAGAGTTTCAAAAGTGCTTTAAAAACCAGGAAATAACAATGCAACGTACACCCAGTACAAGTGAGGTATTATTGCAAATCAAAATAGCTACACGATTCACTGCAGTTGCAAGGGTGATTCATTGTGGCTGACAACGACGTTTATTAACTTTATCAAAAAGTGTATATTGCATGTACATAGAGCTATTATATGAGCGCTTACTCCCTGTACATGTTGAGGACACCTGGACGCATTCACGTCTGTGCACAAACCTATGGAAACCTATGGTTCACACCCACGCCCTTGTGCAGCACTTAGTTGAAAGTTAGCGCATGCGCACTCAATCACTTTATTGTAGATTTCGAGGCAGGTGACGTCGGGCATCCTTCTTCCGTCGACGCTTCTCTCCGCGGATGGAGACCAGTATTTATAAATAAATAAAGTTCACTGATAACGAAAATTTGATTAGACAACATTAAACCATCGTATTATATGAACCATATTGCACACAGTTAGAAAAAATTCTGAAAAGTGATTAAAAAATAAACACGATAAGATTTGAAAGAAAATACGTGCACGGTCTTTCCCAGTCTAAACAACTTCCCAAATTTATCCAAACAAACGAAATAAAGTGCTGTGTGTATTAATCCCGATAGAAATACGAGAATCATTTGTCCGTAATAGTGCATGTATACGTATACGTGCGTTGATGGAGTACTGTACATGTACAGTACACGTTCATGAACGTGCACATGTGCCCACATAAATCATGGTCGACCTGTCGACAGAGTGCCAAAATTGAAATTGATCAAATTATTAAAACAAAGGACAATTCGTAACAGCTTTTCTCCCAAGTGTCACTTATAATTAACAAAAAACACATCACAAAATGAAATCGGAAGCCTGGTTATATTTCTCTGGTATCATGAATTCAGAAAACTTTAACAATGCGGATGATATGCGCAGATGGATTTTGGTATGGTCGTTTGCTGGCTGGTGTCGCCATTTTAACAAGCAACAGAAAGTGACCACGACCAGAATTTTAGCGCATGCGCACAAACTAAGTGGAAGGTAGGGATTAGCATACCTGCCGATACGCCAAAAACCTAATTGCATCAGTAAAATGAGCGTTAAAGTCGTGTTTGGTGCAAACAAACGCGTGCTTGTACTCTGCAGATCCTAAATTAAATAACAGGAAATGGGTAAAGACTACACGATTCGGAACTCGTTCAATCTTAGTTTAGTATGTTCTACAAAATTCAAAATGTCTGCTCCCAGGAGGAGTAAAAAGTTTTCTGCGCGGGGAATGACGAGTTTGTTTCATGTAGCTCTCTGTGCGTAGGCAACATTTGACATAACTTTTAGGTGTGCACGCCCACCTGGGACTAATACCCCCCTCTCAGTTCCACCTGCCGCTATCATCCAAATCAGACCTTTGACCGGATCGAGTACGATTGAGCGTGGTTCGGTCGATTTCAGATTGATACTCAGTAATGTCGGATTGGATCAGATGAAATCGATTATCTTATTCATCATTCTTCGATAAAATTTTTATACTTTCGACTGGTTTAAAAAACTTACTTTGTCTGTCATGGCTTGCAATTTTTAAAAATGTGGCTGAGGTAAGGTTAATGTCGAAATTTTTCGTTTTTGTCTCTCCCTTTTCTCTGTACTCACGATAAGCAAAATCATCCCAAATGTTCCCTAGTATATTTTTAGGCATGTATTTGGTGATCCTTCGAGAGAGGCATTTAGAAAGGCATTGCCCAAGTCATTGTTCATGTTCAGACTTAGTGCAGCCAAGTACAAGCCTGCCATGAATTTTCTATTTTACGTGAGTTTACACAAGCAGGATATATTGGCACGCATAATTGTTTATAAATTCCTATCAAAGTTTTCGTCGGTATTTTTGCCCGTATTTTTGCTAAGACAACACTAAGAATAAAAACGAAAATTCGATGCTGTCTCAAAACGGCCTAATTTTCAGCGACAGTTTAAGATTCCATGTCGTTAACAATTTCGTACAGTTTGTTCATTTCATAATAAAGTTGAACCTCGCAAAGTTGGCTCCAAGCTCTAATTAATCTAAGTTCAAATTTGGTCTGATTTCGATTGGGTTCAATAAATATTGTTTGATTCGAATCGTACTGTCCCAGCTGTACTTCCATTTCGTCAATTCGTTTCTTGTTTCCGAACAGATTCTGCAAGTAGGCTTTAAAATGATAAACAACTGGGTACTCACCAACTATACCAGAAAACACAATCTCCCTGCTTGCATTTCGCGACACGCAGCTCCAAATGGGCTGAATTAAAACCAGGATGTTCATGATAGAAAAACAGAACAAAACAATTTGTGACTTCAACAGCAGGAACATTTCCGGATAAAATGAGAATTTGTGACGAAGTTTCCTCGTTCCCTGCTCTGCTACTTTCGATTTGGTTCTGTTCTAATCTGCTCTACCAAACCACGTGTCAGGCACAAATCACTTTAACACAAATCGTAATCGAATCCCTCCCTTCATACGGAGGCCTTCAGAAGTGACACTGTGTTTATGCAGGAGGCGTAGTGTACAGTATTTTACTTTGTACTTAAATGAATGAATGTTTTCGCAGGAAGTCCTTCCCAAGCCGACACATTATGGCAGATTGGTTAGCCATAAAGTGGCGATATGTATTTGAACAAATATCTAATAGGGGTCGATCGAATTAAGGACTGTTATAATGAGGTTTCAGGAACTAGCCAATTTTCCTTGTAAAGAGAGGTAGTTCCTAGTTATAAATGGGGCGGACAACAAAGGGGAGCAAAAGAATTAAACAGATTGAGACCTTCAAAATTCAGATTTCAAACTTTGTCGGCAAGTGGTGCACATTCATAGTACCCAAATAAAACTATATCGGAATCCAGTGCAAACGTGCTTTTCGCATTGCGCAGAATATATCATTTTGCCATGACACTGCGCTGAAATGCTTAGGGCAACGTGTATGGAATCATCTGAGCTTGAATTCCATGAAGATGATTTCATTTTAGTAAACGTTTTAAGTAAACAATGAAGAAAATTAATAAAAAGGATCATTGTATGATTAATTATTCCATATTATTATCATGAATACACAGCTATTCGTCCCTTACAATTCCGACCAGACTTTCAGTATAATAGTTCAGCTGGGAAAGTCACTGGTCCATTCAGAGAAATGCGAATCGTGCGCTAGTCTTTTCTCAAACGTCATGCGTGCCTCGCCTAGGCTCACACTTATAAAATTAAAGGGCCCAAGACCTCCGTGGACAGACCGTTATTTAATTGTGTAAAATATTCATTAGTGCCAATGACACGATGAGGGATGTAAAAATGGAATAAAACTCCCTTTGTGTTGGTTAATTTCATAGACACTTCAAATGAATGTTTCAATTCTGACAAATGATGGCGTTATGTGTGACGTACTTTCGAGAACCCATAACAGCAGCAGAATTATAGTCAGGCACACAAGTATACTGGGTGGAATAACCTGGGCTGATTTGGAAGCATTTCTTATCCTTTGTCATTCGTGTTTCATGAAAGCTCAGCTTTGTCTTTGTTCACAGACTTTCTTTGATTTCCCAAAGATCGTGGCGCCTGGCTCCAGCAATCGTTTAAATCTAATCCCAAACGAGACGAAAATGTTCGGAAGAAAGAACTATTGTTCGAATTGTGCACGGCAGGAGGTCGCTGTCGGGCCTGACGATTTGGCACTGGTCGGCCTGACCTCTGATCTCCAAATTCACCTAAATTCGCTTTGGTTGGAAAGTTATGCAGGATTGTCCCATTTTTATAGGTGTTGCTACAGGCAACGCATCTGGTCGGAATGATTTTTTAAACACCCCCAAAATTGGACAACATTTTCTGAACTCGACCCAAGATCAGCATAGACGCGTCAGTGGCGCCCGACGACGTCTTCTCAAATGTACGTCACAGATATGCAAATTTTAAAAGTAATACCTCTTGGAGGTGAGGTCGCTTCGTCATGAACTTAAATATTCTCCAAATTATTAACCAAAACAGCAACTTTTACATTCTGGATATCTTTATAAAAACTACCGATTTTCAATTAAAACTAAAAAAAGCACTTTTCGTGGGCCCTTTTAGGGATCATAAACTGAATAAATTCTGAGAACACTGATATAAGCTTAGCCTTAAATTCTGCACACTACATGTACGTCAGTAATGCGGAAGTAATGATCAGAAAACAGCTAGACCCGGCTCCTCTGTCCAGTCATTCCTGACTAAATACTGAAACATGCCATCGACGGTCAACCAGAATAACACAGTGACACAGTCAGCGACCATCGCAAACTACACCGTCGCAAGGGCAGCACTGTGCAGCTAACAGTGAGTGCATGCATTTTTCATGAGCAGTAAATTATTATGGATATACGCACAATATTTTTTATGAACAGCCATCTGCCTTGAACAGTAGACTCGTCCTCGTCCCGCACGTAGTCTCCAGGTGTCTTATAGACGTCCTCCGAACGTGGTTTGACCTAATTATTCGGGGAATCCTGCCGATTTTATGTTAATGGCGAAATTAGAATGTAACAATTTCCACAATGCAACATTTTTACGTGACGAGACGCTGGAAGACTTTCTAGTTGCATGGATGCATGATGAATATTATGCGTCCGGAAATGGAGTATCTGATTAGGCCCTACTTCGAAGCTGTCTTTGGCAAAATGTCAATGCCGGCTGAGATACAGAGTATTGTTCTTTGAAACAAAGCAGGCATTGTGTCTTAAGAATGCTCTCAGAGGCAATACTGTGTTCGGCTGTTAGGGCTATGAAAGGTTAACGTTGCATGCAGACATCATCTCTCTAAATAAAAAAAAGCAATTGGGCAGAACTGAACCAACCTCGGACCCCAGCCAGCTAGCGGTCTTTATATTATAGGTACGGGGGCCAGCCCACCTTGAGCAGAAGCACCCCCTCAACGGTTGAAAAGAGCCATGTTGGTCGGAGTGCTTATTCAGTGTTGATATCGATGCGACTGTAGCACGTGCATTTCCTAGTTGTTGGTGAACCAGCGAAGTGCAGTTCCTATCCCTTTCGTAAGTGTGACGTCACTTCAGTTTAAACAACGCCCGCTGCATATAAAGTTAGACTTACATGGAACCACGGACGGGAGTCAACGTGCAACTTCAGTGTTTGTACAATGGGAGCTTGCAATGCGTCCGCGTGTGTGACCAAGTCAGTATCGAACCGGATACTAAGGGAGCCTGCGATGCTAGGAAAATAATTTGTGTTAAAATGACAGACAAAATTTGGACACAAACAGCCGATTTTGCATTCCTTTTTTAAAAATCTTTTTTGTTTCCTCTTTGCTTTTGATTGCTTTTCAGTTTTCTTTGTGGCCTGCACAGGCTTTCACGGTCGTGAATATACAGAGTATTTCGGAAATCTTTGGGAATCGCATGATATGCAAGGAATTTCAAATAGACGCAGTGCGTCGTGCATAAACCTTGCATGACGAAAACGTACTGGATCGTTACTTTAAAAAAACCTTGGGAAGAAGTCAAGTATTGAAGTTAAATAAAATTTAAAAAGAAAGATTCATAGGTCACGTGGATTTGAGCGCTGTAATTGAAAGACATGAACAACGATAGTGAATATATCTTCTATGCAGAGTATCTATTTTAACGGACTCTGTTAAAATAAATCCTCTGCATAAAAGATATACCGGTACGCACTATCATTGTTCCTGCCATATAATTTGTCTTTTTAACTCATCTGTACTATACCTACTTTCAGAGCCCTTTACTACTGAAGAATTTTTCTGAATATTTCAAACTACCTAACCATCCCTTATAACTACCCAAGAAAGACTTAACCATACATACATATTCAGAGTATCTTATTTGCTGAGCAGTAGCTGTTGCGTGCATATGTTGATGGAAGTGAAGTTCAAGCTCAAACAAGTATGCAAAAACTCGGATTGAAACATCTACATTTTCCTTAATATTTTTGAATCAGAGAAAACAAGCAAGCCAGGAGTGTAATCAATTTTCTCTCATTGTGATGGGTATTTGAAATGTCTTATACAGGAAACAGTGAATCGTACACTGTTACTACGGTTGTGTAATTTTTTTACACAACTGCTGTTTACTATATGAACCTAGCAACAGTTGTGTAAACACTTCACACAACCCTGGTTGTGTAATTTTTAAACAACAGTTGTGTACTATTTCTTTACAATAATTGTGTAAAATAAACTTACACAACTGATGTTGAAATGATTTACACAACAAATGGTTAAATTTTTACACAAACGTTGTGTATTTCTAACTGAATTGGGGAATGGCTAGTCGATATACACATGTACAAACAAAATGGCAATACAGAATTGGTTCAGATTTAATTCTTGTTAATTTTATTGACAATAACAGAGAAAATGCATACATTACCACATGACAAATCCCTTTGCTAGTTTTTCACAAACAGCAGTAAACAAATACTGTAACAGTGGCTCTTCTTGTTTGCATATGTTGTTTTGACGAAAAATTTAAGCTTTGAAAATTATTTTTCAAATCAGGTTTTGGTTTGGTGAAATTTGATCATCAAAACCAATGTAACAGGCCACCGCATCAGTGTATTTTATGGCAATCCTGGAATGTGGTGTATCTATAAAAACCGAGTCTTTACATTTGCAAGTAAGCTGCTTCTAATATTACACTGGAATGCTGATCTATTTGAAATCTCATTTTAACAGTATGTACCTGCTGGATGGAGGGAAAAGGGCTCTCTTTAATAATACAACACTTTGAGTTAGGAGTGACTGTGCATCATGTAGTGCAGCCAGACAGTGTAATACTTTGGGAGAAAAGCACTTTTTATGGTCCCATGATGAAGCACTGTCAACACAGTTACCTCCAGCTCCCTGTGAGAAAAACGATTTTACTGTATAACTCTTCAAAACATGTAATGAAATTTAAAATACTGGTTCTGCAGTTACTGCTCAAAATCACCTTTCCAAAAATTGTGAGTAACACTGGTTTTTTTTCATGAACTCCACTTTTTTTCATCAACTCCATCAAGTCAGTGACGATGGTGTCTCAAGACAACTGGCTTAACACATGTCTTTGCATCACCTTTCACCAATGCTGGCACTATCAAGGAAAAATCACAATTTCAACCTCATACTATCAAAATGCACGTGGCTGCACTGGCGGAAAACACTATAATGGGCTGTAATAAGGGTAGGCTTACATTCTGTTAACCTCAGTGATTTCAACAGGGGCAACACTTTTACCAACATGAATTTGGCCCCATTGTTCGGTTACACTTGTTCAAATGTAGTCTCCACAGTAGCCTGTCATGCTCTACCTTAAATGTATCCAGTATGTAAAATGACTAATGTATCAGGGCTTCTGATCAACAAAACCAATCTCACAATTTTAAAGAGGTCTGACACACCTAAAAGTTTGATGACCTTTAACAGCGCATATCAGCAGCAGGCCGCATATTTGAAGATAATTTTGGGTTAGGGTTCCCAGAGTAATTTCTTTGGAGTCAAAAATACTCAACCAAATGGAAATTTCAGATAAATAAAATCTTGGTTATTTAAAAAGCTGGTAACCAAGAAAAAATTACACTCTTTTTTGTGAGCAGTTAATTGATATGACAGATGAAACAACATGGCGTACTGCAAAGTCTCAAATGGTGACTTCACCTAAGCACAGAGAACATGCACCTTCCAAGGATGAGATTATGAATTAGACGAAAAATGAACACAGTTACTGAATAAAAATTGGCTTTCGAAACTGAGAGTACTGCAAACTTAAGGAAAATAGCATTCACAGTCCCTATATCCAGGACCCTAGCTAATCCTCGGTCAAATGTTTTAGCCATGTTCGAAAGTTAATCAGTGACACACCAGTGAGGGTACCAGGTGGCAATCCATAGACGACGTGCTGTAGCAGCTTCCACACAGCACTACACTGAGGCTGATAGTCTACATCCAGCACGTAGATCATCTTCATGCATGTGTCAACTGCCTGAAGTACAGAGGAGCAAGCCACAGCCTTTCTCTCAACAACCATAAACACCTGGTTCGGCTTGAAGCGGGTTCCTCCGAGAAGTAAAATGAAAGGTTGTGGACGTTCTTTGGCAGGAATGGTCGCCATGAAGTGCTGGATATCTGTACCTTCCTGTTTAATAAGAAATAAATGTATAACAAAAATATTCATAATCATTACACAATGCCCAAAACACTTTTTTGTACAAAAGTATATACTTAATGTGCCTTTTTGGAAAAACAGCTTTAAAAATTGGTGATAAAATGGGCTATTTATGACTTCATCAACCAATCACAACACCATTTGTACGGGACTGAGGTTTATGAAACATCATGGTACAAATGTTCGTGACAATAACTTAAAAAAAAACAAGTTTGCCAAGTTATGACTTTCAAGGAAAAACAAAGAATGACCATATGACAAATGCAAATCATAATATACAATGGAGCAGCTTTTGGGCAAAAATTTCCAGACATGCCACCATTTTGTTCTCACAATTTAACTTCCTCTTTGTGACAGTGAAATTAAAATGTCTTACTGGTTTCATATCTATAAATGATCTCAGTGATTCTGCAGGGGTGCATCTTCCTTTCATTCCCTTGCTCCTCCCCACGAAAAGTAATGGTAGAACGCTCATGGCCAGTTCTTGACGCTCCTCTGATGAAAGAAATAGACAAACACAAACTAGACTTATGGCTTATTAATGCATTACATGTAGTATTGCCTTCTAAGTCATCCATTTATTTAATAATTCTTTGAACTAGATTTTAGCTCACCCTCTGTCAATTTCTCTATGTCAGTCCCTGTTTTGTGTTCAGAATAAATAATATGGGGGTTTTTTTGGTTTGGAATTTGGAAAACTGAGAAATAAATCGAGGCTGCTTTTCGAGTTTTTGTGTGTGCAGATCAAGAAATAGGGTAGATGTTTTCATAAAACATGCATAGTACTTAGTTTCAACCTTTGGCAGTGACTATGGGGTGGGGGAGAGGAATTTACAAAATGGCCACGAATTTGACACACATATATGTCTAAGTATACTGATGAAAGCGGGTCCGGGTTACATATTGCTGTAACTTCTTCCCAATATAATCAATCAATCAATAATCAAGCTGCAAAAAATTAAAATTTGTACAACACCTACATGTAGGCTAGTTGAAATTTTAGCCCATAGGCATGATAGGGCTGTAATTTTTATGGCTCTCTTTCCGGTCACCATTCACAGCACTACTTCAAGGCATGACCAAAACGGTTGAAATCCAAAAGGCAGAATTGTCACGGCAAACTTTGAATCCGAATACCTAGCTTTTAAAATACTTGTGACTCAACAATGCCACTTACATTTTCGTATTCCTCCAACTTTGATTTTTCACACATAGCTCCTTAACGGCATGCATTTTCCCTTGTATTTCACCATAGAAATCCCAGTTTAATCCAGTGACAGTGGACATAGACATGTTCATTATAAACAGGATACCAATGAAGGCTGCAATTCATGTGTTGTACTTCAGGGCACCCGGCGGGCACGACAGGTGCGAAGATTGTGTATGTTAATTTTCAACATTCAAAACTCATCCTGTTGATGAATTCATGCATGCATAATGCTCGTGCAGGGAACGAAAGAATTAAAAGTTGAAACATTAATATATGCTTTATTTTAGGTCGAGTATCACAAAAGATCATGAAAATTCGTTTCCTTGGTTCCCTGCTCGTTCGTTATGCATGCACGGATTCAACGGGAACCAGTTTTGAATTGTACAAAATTAACATACACACGTATCAGCGTGCCTGTTGCACTGGGTACCCTGGAATCAAACAAACGAATCGCTGCCTTTATAAATGGTACTCATTATAATAAATATGGTGACGTCGACTGTCACCACATCAATCCCACAACCTGGGATTTCTGGATGAAATACACGGGAAAATGCACGGTTCTAAAATGCTTTAGGGTGGCTAGTGTGAAAGTCGGAGGAATACGAAAATACCAGTAATTGTAGGGTATTTTTCGGATTCAAATTTTGTGACGATTCTGCTTTTTGGATTTCGACTGTTTTGGTCATGCCTTGAAGTAGGGCTGTGAATGGTGACCCAGCGGTGGACAGAAAGAGAGAGATTTTAAAAGAGAGCCATTTACAGCCACACAAACACAACCTCAGAATTAAAGGTCAGATATACAGTTACTGTGTATCCGACCTTTAATACTGAGGTTGTGTTTGTGTTGCTGTAAATGGCTCTCTTTTAAGAGTATCCCAATACATGTACTAATTTGACACACCAGGTATTTATAACGTAAAAAACATGAGTTCAAAATGAAATATAAATGTGGGGCCTAAAAATGGAGGAAAACGCAAGGTCCACACTCCCTCAGAGCGTTTTGTTTTCACTCCAGCGCATGGTTGCTATGCGAATTGACCTCAGGTCAAGTACCCATGTACATATGTACATGTACGTACGTATACACTGTACATGTTCGACCGACAGAAGACGTGCGCTCAACATGAGCAGGGCCTTATAATATTGAAGACATAATGTATGAACTAAATTATCATGGGCCTAACGAAGTTGATGAGTGGACATGTCCTTCAAACTCAAAGTTCAAAATCAAAACCCTCCCTCTTTCTCACAAAAACATGTAATCCTGCAAACACCCAAGGTATCCTTGTCGCCTACGTACGGAATTTGAGCATTTCAGAAGTAGGCCTAAATGTAATTTGCCGTTCAAAAAGGGGAGTTAAAAAGTTTCATCTAGAATTGTTCATTGTACGGGAGCACACGTACCATGCCATGCCGTATCCTACGACTACCACCGGCCGTACACGGTCATGACGGTCGCAGTGCAACTGCAAACAGTGCAAGCTGACCATGATTAAGTAGGCTTATAATACTTTCAGTGTCGCAGGCCAACTCAAAGAATCATACTAACGTTTTACTCGTCTTCGTACTTTTCAGTGAAATTAATGAACCGCTGTCTTACTTACCGTCAAATAGATCTACCAAATTTTCGAATCCCCACTCTGCCAGCAGGCCTGCCGTGTCAGCGTCAGCCATCTTCCGATCCGCGCCGCGATTTCGATCCGGCCGGCCGGCCGGCCGCAGTAAACTTTGGTGCGTCATGATTGGCTACTTCTTATCACATGTTACAATGTTTACACAACAGTTGCTTAAATTCAGTTTTGGCGGGAATAATAAGTTTGTATAACGTCAAATTATTTTTACACAACTTAGTATTAACACAACCTGGATATGATCGCACAACGTTGTTCGATATTGACACATTATTGTGTAAAATCAATTTTACACAGCGCTTTTTTACACAGCAGAATAACAGTGTACAAAGCAGACAATCAATTTCCAGAAGTCCTGAGAAAACGTTCTACGGATTCGCAAATGTTGAAGGTTTTTTTTCAATTTTTGACAATGTCGCTTCATATACATGGGGGAAATTTGCATAAATTATAGCGCCAACGGGCCCTATCAATAGAATATTTTCTTAGAAAGTTGTTTTTTAGAGGACAAAATTCCCCATTTGTTAGGCTTAAGAAGTAACCGTAAAGTCGTAATTTAAATCTAATTCAGCTGTCAATGTGAATTACACTACTTATGTTATTTAGTTCAGCTTATTCCAAAAGATTCCCACATTTACATGTAGAACACCGACACGTTGTCATAATCCCCGTATATTACTTGTTACTATTATAAATGAGAAGGTGGATCTTGTAACAGTTGCCATGTTTCTTCCAAATCCTCAAGTCCCTGTGAAGAAATGAAATTATCACAGGAAATTTATACTAAAGTGCTATAAGGGGTCAACCCATCCCCGTGGCTACGATTGGCTGTTAGTGAATAAGCCTTTTGAGAGATAAATTTGAGTAGAATCTGATGGTACACCGAGTTCTTTAAATTCATGTGAAGATAACAATTTGAATTCTCAATACTGAACTCACTGATGCTGTACCTTGTAATATGGGGCAAGCTTTTGCTTTATATAAGAGATGCCTTGCGCCAACACACTGTTTTCAGTGGTTAAGAAGAGCACAAAGGACCTAGTCCATTCCAGAGATGGTGGTTGCTGTGCAAAAGCTTGCACTGAATCAAGAAGTACGGTATAGCAACAGAGTGTTTAGTCTGGGGAATTCAAATGGTACGTTTATGTGCAACCAGATAAAGCAGTGTACCAGATTTTATTCAAATTTACCTCGCACAAGGCTTATTATCACCACTGATCTCCCTTTTCAAACGGACATAAATTGTTTCGCCAGTGTCGCCCAGTTTCCATTACAAATTTTGAATTCCGACAATAACGAATTTCAATAACTCAGTTGCGTAACTACCCCCCCCCCCGACGGATGCCAATGCTCCTCGGGTGCCCCCCTTTTCGAAGCTCCGTGGAATTTATACAGCTATATGCAGCTGCAGCTTATTTGCTTGTTGTTCCCCTCTTGAAAAAAATGGGTGCACCCCTGGGTGCCTGCGGACATTTAATACCCCGCAATACGCCACTGTCAATGCTACGGTTTGAAAAATCGCTTACTTTCCGTAATATGTGGACCCGTCCAAGTGTGTCGCAACGATTTCCAAGCGTTGATAGACGTAAGAGGCTTCGTCGTCAAGTGGCACTATTTCTTGACTTGTCATTGAAGCCGTCTTCACCCCATTCATTACAGGGAAAATGAACTGCTCTGCAACTATACGGAGATGAAATGTTATGTTATGAAAAAATAAATGATAAAAGAGGGGAAAAGGTGCAAGAAGGAAACCTTTGTTTTGATCTAGTGCATCTGAAATTAAAAATCCCTAAGCAATGTCACTGCCTATTTGGTTATTCAAACATTCAAAAATATATATAGTTTATGAAAACATTTACGGGAAACTCACGTGTTTTCCCGATGATAGTTTGGCTGCCTGCCGGCATGAAAATAAAGTCATCCTCGAAAATTCCCATGAGCCTATCGCCGTCATGTTGAATAAAAGCATCAGTGTATTGAGCGGCCAAATCCTCTATCGTTTCCTGCACTGTATACCATACAGGAGTGGTAAAAAATGTATACATTTTAGACACTTTGGAGGCCGTTTTAGAAATTTTACCCAATACCCAATTCGTCAAATTAGTGGCCAAGAGTAAACCTGCCACAGTCCATTTCAAGTGTGAAAAAATTAAGGACTTTCAAAATTGCATTTTAATACCTACAGACGATTATTCGATTATTCAATTTCATTCCTGAAAACCAAAACGAACTTGTAAACACGATACTTCTACTTGCCTTGCCTTGTAATTCTACATGCCTTCTGATTCTGAAATAGTACGCCTTTAAATTCAACCGTGGAATCCTTTAGATATAATCACTGAAGCCAGTAAGCAGTTTGAGGCAGCTTTTGCACTATACATGTTCGGGAAAAAGACGTTATTAAACCATAAAATCTTTTAAAGGTTTTATTACAATTTCATAATTGTATGTCATGATAAAGTTCTAAACAGCACTTTATTTTCAACAGTGTCATTGAAAAATGCAGAGAGGTGACAGTGTTTGGATTCACTTTTTGGTCTTTCTCCTCGGCAGCCTTTCAATGTCCTTT
Organism: Acanthaster planci; assembly: GCF_054643075.1. Taxonomy (NCBI): domain Eukaryota; kingdom Metazoa; phylum Echinodermata; class Asteroidea; order Valvatida; family Acanthasteridae; genus Acanthaster; species Acanthaster planci. Next base: position 13,100,005 of record NC_141779.1, on the reverse strand, counting down.
TCTTCGGATACTGTCTGTGTATTTATTTTAAGATTTAATGTCTTTTATTGCGTAACATGTTAAACTTTGTGTGTGTATTTCTTCTCTCTATGTGTTTATACTTCATTAATTGCCTGAAGAAACTATCATTAAAAGAAAAAAAAGAAGAAATTCTACATGTAGTTGAAAATGCATGTATGATCATCATCAAATACAAGTACATGAACCAAAGTCTTCATAAAATCTCAAGTGAGTCAAAACTGAGTTTATCAATACATAATCTTCTATCAAGCATATGCACGAATAGCATTTTGAAGAACTTTGCTGGGAAATCCTACGTTATGGGGACTCTTTCTTTAATTTTCATGGTTTGATTTTACTTGCTGACTTTACTGATTCCATGTAATGTCCATAACAAAAAGAATAAATCCTCGAAAGAGGGAAACAACTGTATTATTACCATTTTATTAATTATTTGTAAACGAGTGAATTTTTTTCTTTGCACTGCTACAGCGTACATTTCTCAGTCTACTTGAAATATGAAAGTATCTAATCGAATTGGTAAAATATAAGTGTGGCACTTATTTGAGTTGGAAAATGAGGGACCGGACCACATTCTTGATGTATTAGCAAATGTAATTTAATTCCTTTAGGTCCCTATAGGTGAGAACGGAAAATACATGTTAGCCTGCTCCTCGACATTGAGTGAATGATTTAACCAAGCAAAATAGATCAAAATATTTACAAAGCACTAACGAGAAATGAAGAGAGTTCTAATTAAATTAGCTGGATTTCTTTACAAATGTTCTAGACAAGGACAGTTTTGATGTTTCGAACACGCTGCTTTTCATCTCTCACCCGAAAACTTTCGCAGGCTCTGCCATATTGGATTTAAGCAATTCTAAATAAATACAAGTTTACACACTGATAAATTAAATAGATGCATCAAATAAACTGCATCTAGAAGTTGGAAAATACAACCATCGTGATCTTTTAAGTAACGTGAATACATGAAAAAAAAAGTATTCATAAAGAAAGGATACAAGCAGTCGAACAAATCCTTAGACTATTTGAATTAAGATTAAAAATAGCATAGACTTAAACATGACAATTACCTGCAGAGGCGAAGACGGAAACTATTAGCCTGGCATATTAACCTAGTCTTCGGCATTGAGTGAATGATTTAAAGAAATCACAGACTGCCCGAAAACGTAACTGACGATGATAGGGCGCTCAATTAATTTGAATTTAAATAGCCTGAAAAGATCACAGACAAACAAAATAGGGATGAGAGGGAGGATAGTTTTATACTCGTCACATACGGTAAGATAATGAGCCAGCCGAAGATATTCTCCCTACAACACATGACTATTACATGTTTTTGCAGTAATTATTTACACAAAATCAACTTCAAACTTGACTGCTTGACTGAAACTGTACAAACCTCCGGCATCGGTGCAGAGGAGCAATGATACCAACGACAGAGCCAGCAGAAAGACACCCAGGCGGGCCGGAGGAGACATGATGAACTGGTAAAGTCGACACCTAAAAATTCGGACTAAAAAGACACGGAGGTCTGCGTGGCTGCAACTACATGCGTCAGGTCGGCGACTGCCAAACGGAAGAGACTGCGGCCCTTTAAACACAACCTTAGCACATATTGATGAACCTGTCGCGTGGTTATGAATTATCAATTTGTGGTTTTTTTTGGGAGGGGGGGTTATAATAGGTGATGTATAACGGACAGCATGGGATGTATAAAAAATAACCTCCCCCAAAGAAATAACCCAAACTAAACATTTTTTTCCAAAATAAGTGTCCCAAGCTTTTTGGGGTATTATATCAAAGCTCTTATCTTTCAGAACGGAAGATTTATTCAAATTTAACGTTGCGTTGCGGAGATATTTTCAATTACAAAGCACATACAATTAATTTTGTTTTCTGTCCAATGGAAGTTTACCTTGCAAGTGCATGCAGTTACTGAATCCAGTTCCTAGAGTATTGTACAAATGTTTGGGTCCCTTATATGTACATCAGCTGTTCTTTCGAAGTTCTCGTAACCTCTAAATTTGAGGAAACTAATGCTTGTTTCAGAAGGCAATGGTAATTCGTAACACTGAATAAGACTGAATTTGTAACACAGACAACTTCATGGGTAAGCCCACATTGCCTTCATTGGAAAGCTTGAAAACAAACGGCATTTAGAGGAGTTTACATTGTAGGCCTAATTGCCGGTTTCTTGCACACCTTCTCAAATTTGTTAATTACTTTAGTGCATTTAGATTTATCGCACTGCGACAGTGTACATTGCCAGATATATTGACATCAGAAATAGAAACAAAACAAAAAAGAAACAAGTTCATGCTCTAACTGGCGTACACCATAAAAGCAAATTGATATACTCAACAGGTGGTATAACAGATGGCATAGCTTATATAACTAATGAAAACCCTAGAAGCATCCCAGAGTCATTGTTTATTTTCTCTCAAAATAAATGTCAGAAAGAGTTGTTTCGGCATCATAATTTTAAACGAAGGTTATTCTTAAGTAAAATAAAGACTTCATTTAATAGGACCCTGTCAGTTCAGTATTTTTATTATGTAGGCCGTTCTAATGATCCCAGTGGTGTATCAAGATGGGGGGGCACAGGGGGCAGCCCCCCACGGTCTCTGGTTTGAAAGAATACTTCATAGGTGAGTAGGAAAAGAAAGTAATCGGCACAAGCATATTGAGTTAACAAAAACCAAAAAACCAAAGAAAACAACACCATGAAATAAAAGTTAGGATGTTGGGACGCGTGTGGCTCTTGATTTTTTTCTCCATTGAGCATTGAGCACCGCAGAGTAAAATGCATACATTTTTGGCTGAAACGTCTCTGAAAAAAACGCGCTGCGCGAGATCTGTGTTCGATTTTTGCAAAAATCGTGTCACAATGACCGCAAAGAGTAACTCTAAAAACTCCTACAGGCTCAACTCCTGAAAAAATGTACTGGAGCGACATCAGACAAAAATGTCGGGGAGGGGGCTGGTTCCGCCCTCGGCTCTTTCAGGGTTAAATGAAATTATTCGTTGTGTCTCAGCATTTTGACAAGGCTTTAGTTCCTTTGTAACCATACTTGTCACTATTCTAAACCTTATCTTGGAAATGTCATTGCTAATGCATGAGAATTACCGGTAGCGTCGTCTGAAGAGCTTAGAAATCGGAATGCATTTTTAAGAATAAAAAAAATCACCACCAACAACACACAAAATAAAAAAGAGAAATAAAGAAATACATAAATAAACAAATTAATAAAAGAGTCTTAAGTCAATAGCAGGGTCACACATGATTCAATATGTAAATACTCACATGCTGGTGGCCATGCACCCTCGAGTTTAATTTTGCAGTAGGAGTAATCCTTAATATGATTTATATAATTGGCTATATAATTATATATGAACAATAAAAAACGGTGTATTTTTGGTTGAACAGACCTTTGATCATGCGACTGGAATATTTTTTCTTACTAGTGCGAAGAATTCAGCTTTCGTCTAAATCTTATGTGTGTCCTATTTTGGAACATTGGCCACTCACAATGAATGTCGAGCACTTCATGTTTAGAAAACTGACTCGTCATGGGGTTTTAGATGAACAAACACTATTCTCTTCTTCGTTTGTGTTTTTATGGTTTTGGCCCCATGATTCGTCACTTTTCCACGCATGCACGTGCCCTTCAAGCATTTAATGAAAGCTTTGTACATAGGCATGAATTTATTCGCTCATAATGGCTGGCGTTTCCTCATTGATCGAAACAATAAACACGTTGATGGAAAGTATTCCACATATCTACCTGATACTTTAACAAAAACGATAGTGTATGTTGCCACGTTTAAGATTCTCGAAAATTTCAGATTCAATACTTTGAAATGCTGCGGAACCTTGTGAAACGCATGACTAAATGTTTGAAATAGTCATTCAAGGCGTGAATTCCAAACAAAATTAACATTATCAGTAATTCAAAGCGGTTTTTGAGGATTCATTCCACACAAAAGGAACCTCAGTAATTGAAAGCGACTTATGATGATGCTTTTTTTATACACAGGAACACGAAACAGAACACTGCCGGTAGATCTAAGCACACCCTGCTGCCATTAATTTAACAAGCAAATTTCCGATCCCACAGTTCCTTGTATGTCAACGTCTATAAGCAGTCATTGATGATAGTGTTCATCTGGTATCCTATACAATTGCTAGGTGTTTCACATAGCTAGTTGACGTACGCTTCTGTTAACACAACTGCCAGATGAAACAACTGTCTGTCCCGTTATATATCGATAAACCTGTCGGCTCAGAATGGAGCTAGGGTTCAGACAGTAATCAGTTTAGACGAGAAAACCATGGCACCACTTGCAAAAATGTAATACGTAGAAGTGCTTGTCATTTGGGGTCAGTAGAAGAACTAAAATAGTTTATAACTTTTTTAATCCATCTCTGAGCAACTATCAGTAAACAGCCTTCCATCTGTAACATTGGAACTGTAAAATAAAAACAACTAAATAATATGAAAATTCATACTTGGCCGACTTCTAAAAAAATACGAACCAAAACGTTTTCGAATTGAAAATACGAGTAACTTCTTTCCTAATATTCTTACTTTGTATCGCGGTAGAATGATCAAGTCTGGATGAGATCGTCACGTATGCAGAAATTATCTGTTGCAATTTGAGATTCATGTTTACTTCATGTGCAAACAAAAGTGGTTGGGTGATATCAGGTTGATGACATTGCAGAAATTTGACATACGCTTGAAAGCTTTTTGTGGAAAGTAACATCTGTTATACAAACTTGGTGTGATCCATGTCGTAAATCTTTATTCCTGGCTACGAAGAGTGCACCATTTAGGCATTATCCTCTTACACATGAAGGCATCAACACAACGCATGCAAACACATCCTTATCCTAAAAAACCTAATTACATTGCACATTTGCTGCAGTATTTGGGACAGAGGGGAATTCCCCCTTCTTGTCATCTTCTGTGTTGTGGGTCATTTTATAAATATGGGGTCCAAACGTGTGACATTTCTGTGTCCCTGCTGCATCTGACTTTTGTTATTTGACATGGAAGTATCACTGAAATTTATTTAAAACTGTAATTTGCATTAATTCATCACTATTGGAAATTAGAAAATGTGTTCTGAACTTACAAAATCATATGTCAGATGTGACAGGTACACACAAAAAATGGACCCATCATTTGTAGAATGACCTTTGTAGGAATCTTAGAAAATTCGTTCATATTGTCAGGGAAAGCAATGGGCACAACAGCCTGGGGCACCCAGCTTATGCATCACATTGGGGGCTTCCCCTCTGTCCCGTATTTGGCTGGGATAACATTGCACTTTCAGTATAATTGTTGTTCTCTACTGTCGAGAGTGCGCCTCGAAGTTAAGGTCACGTGACAATAGACTGCATCAACAATATGCCAATAACAGTTTGGTACCAACAAACTTATATAGATGTACTCTAATCGCATTTGTACTTGTGCAGATAACGACCTTTATACTATATAGCATGACCCTTGAATTTATGTCTCGTGAGTGCCATAACAAGAGCATTTGCTGCTATTTTTCAGCTATAATATGTTTTCATTTGTGCCATTCTGAAGACTATTAGTAAGTTATCCAGCAAGTCTGTCGACCCCTTGGAACAAAAAAATGTATGTTGATGACGTGATTACAATGCCACGGAATTTTAAAAGCAACGGTCAAAAAGAGTTCTAAAAGGACAATCTTTGTGAGACAATTCTAAAAACCATTAAAAAACCCTAATCGCCATGCTGTCGTAACGTTGCATATATGTGCACCTTGAGACCAGGACTGATGTTCTTGTGAAGTTTCGAATTCATAAGTTGTATCCTCTTGAACTTAGTAGAGACGCAGAAAGTTATTGAGAAAAAAGACGGACAATAAGAGGGGAAATGAATTCCTACAAAAGAAATAGGTGGTACGGGATTAACACGACCACGTATAGATACTGACGCTGTTCAGTAATCTGTCGAATAAAAAACTATTATGATCAACAGTTTTAGAGGGACTCCTTGCTGACTGTATAAATAATTTATGACACAACTACGACCTGTATGATATGACAAGGAAATATGAGTAAAATTGATGATTCACATGCTCAGCCTTGGACCTACGTTGTTTATATTTATATCGACAGTAGTACATAAGGGGTATGGTATAAGTGTAACATTGCTAATTTCCAATCATCTGTGTATCCTCTCTTGGATACTGTGTCTGTTTCCTACGATGGGTCAAGGGTCATGAACGACTTTAAATAAACCCTTGGTTTTGCAGAATCCCGTTCCAGGAGCGGTGTACATGTAAATAGCTCTGAATGTGACGTCATGTACGTGACGTCATGCAAATTTGTGTGATTTTGTTTTGTGGGAATAATTAAAAATGTAATTGGTTAACCCACAAAAAATTGAAAAGAAATTGAAAGACAAGCAGCCAGACAAGAATTTCATTTGTGTTTCTGAAATCTCAGGGATGTTGGCATGCACGCTATTGGTCCCTGAACAGTGCTGATTTTACACTGTTTTCAATAGGGCTTGAATTAGTGGACTGCACCCTGGTATTATACCTGGCAGCCGCGATGCCCAAGTCGAACTCGGCCCCGGCACGTGCGTGAAGGGCGTGCGTAGAGGTTTGCTGGAGTTGTTCCGGGTCGCCGGCTAGTCCTAGCTGACTGGAACGGAGAACACCGGATCCATCGGATCGAAATTGGGTAAAGTCTTGCGCACGACTTCAGGACACTTGATCGTTGGGTTCTGGTTGTCAGTTGTGAAAACAAACTTCACATTTAATTGTAACAAACTTTTACTAATATATAAAAATGATCGAGCTTAATTATTTCAAACTGATTTTTTTCACCCGAAAAGAGACCCGTAGGTCAGGTTTCATGACTTGAATATACATATAGAAAAGTAAGTTGAAAAGGCTCTTGTAATGTAAGGCCTACTGTGACTTTCAACTTCTTTGTAGCAGTAAACGGAGAAACTTTTGCATTTGGTTTTTATGCTGAGGAAAATGTCTGTGTATGCGAGCCAAAGTTTGATGTCATCCAGGCGAAAAAGTAGTGTCTCCATATAGCTCTGTGTAAACTAAAATGAATGACGCTTTAATAATTTTTTCCATTGCACTGAATAAAAACATGCAGCCGCAATATCCATGTCCTTCAAGGGTGTTTATGGTGTACTTTTATTTTGTCCGAAGTCCTTTCAGTTTACTTTTCGTTTATTATTCTACCTCACTGCTTACCAGCCATGTAAACAAGACAGCCGATTCCTGCTTTTAAATATCGGTCTGCCGAACCTGCAGTTTTAATCCTTGGCTCAAGTTGACCTAAATCCTTGGCTCAATACGAGACCCTGAACCCCGCTACTCTTGAAACTTCTGACATTAATTGAAATTCAGCAACCCACGTTGATCTGTCACCTACACCATGAGAAAAGACATCGCCACCAACAAATGGAAACAATCTTTGATAGATGTCCCACCTACCATCTTTTGATGATTCCTAAATAAAACTGGTATAAATGGACTGACGTTAGAATCTTACAATTCTTGATTTGTATCTGACGTGTATAGGACATGTTGGACTCTGTGCGATGCGTGGCAACAGCGCCACCATGCGGCAGCTTCGGAATTCCTCATGTTACCGTCGCCTATATGCCTGCTGTTGGCCTGTTTGTGTCCACCAATCCTGAGGTAAATGTCTCTCTTCCTTGATTTTTAAATTTCATCTCAATTGTAGAGTTGATCTTCCAGGGGAGTATAGCAATTGTTGGACAACTTGTGCAGGGTATTAAGACACAGTGTAAGGGGTAATTAGGTCACATGGTTTTGTTACCAATACTTCATATCGGTACAAGAGCTAGCCAGCGCTGCAAAGCAGCACTAAGATTGGACAGTCGCCAAAAAGTGTAACGCAACATGGCTGCTCATGGTGTAGGGCGCCGATACTTTGGGCAAGGGAAAACTTTTGCCCAACCACAACACGTCCATGGAAAACACAAGCAAGCATGCGGTGCTCCATCATTAATGGCACCACAATGTTGCAGTGAAATTCTATAAAACAGATCTGAAGAGAAATAGGACTGATGAAGAGGTAAAGAACAACAGAAAACCAAAGCAAAACAGAAAATTTATTAAACTTGCATTTGCATAACTAACAGTTTTCTGCTTCAAGTGAAGGGACTGGGCTTGAGGAATATACTGATGGAAACAAACATGGACCCTATTTTTTTAGAAAAAAGTTTATTTTGCCCCTCCCCTGGACCCCAAACTTGGCGGGGTAGGCTGCTGCTCAGTGAGATCTTGGGCCTACACAGTAACCACAGAACATGATGTGCCCTGCTTATTGTGTCACAACTATAAACCCCTATGATGAAGTGAAATAAACATCAGTCATTTTCTTACCACAGCCAGGCTGGCATACACAAAATCAATTCAATTAAAATCTGTCCTTGATACTCATGATATGGCTGGGGTAGAGTCTGCTCTGGCTGGAGAGACCTAAAAAGGAGGGTTAAACTTTCCCAGTATCTTCTGTACATTATCAATTACGTAAAATAGCAAATTATTTTATTTGTTCATTTCAGTTATTATTTTCAAAATTTTTCACAAAATTTTAATGGTTAAAAATTCTCTCGAATGTCTACTCTCCCAATGCAACCAGTGCAACCTCCACAGGTGTTAACATGCCCAATGTAAGCGGCACGTGCCTGTGGACTGAAAAAGTTACTGTTACACTGTTACACTGCACCCTGTGCAAAAACATGGGCACTCTCCAATCTTCGTGTTGGTTCGCAGCACTGTCTTTGCCTAACAGAACATCTGGCATTGCAATACATACATGTACATGTAGGTGTGTGCTGAATGCCTGCACCATGCAGATAATGAAACCATTCCCAAAACAGATGGGTACTGAACATATTAACTACATGTATATCCTGTGTAACTTTAGCATGTCTCCCTGCTTTAGAAACCAAATTTACCTGTTTTTGGCGGAAAAAATTCACACTTACCGTAATTATCGGATTCAAAATGATCACTTTTAAGTTTGCATGCTGTTCAAAATGCCCTCTATAGCGCGTTGACTTACTTACTCAATTATGGTCTTTGAAGCAGTTTCCCTGTCACTCATATATTTCATTTGTAAAGTTACTGTGCAGCTTTATAGTATTGACCCTAATGAATATTCAAACCAGTTGCAAGGTTTAAAGAGATTCTCTTCATTTCCACCACATGTACCTAAGCAATATTCATGACCATGGTCAAGTTAAAAGTTGACCTGCTGTATATATGCAAAGGATGCAGTTATGCGCTGTGTGCAATGCTTTACTGTACTGCGTGCTGGGTAGGCATACCATTTTTAACTTTTGGGGGGTTGCATGGTATATCTGAGGGGCTGTTCGTATTCATGCATGCGCAGTACAGACCATAGAGTAATATCTTTGTAAACATGTTGTA